>NC_141326.1:2927500-3100000 GCF_037954235.1 Aulostomus chinensis | reverse complement strand
TTGGATTGTGTGTATATATTTCTTGCTGTCTCTGTACTGTATGTTCTAAGTTCTTGGCAGTTTGTAGAGTAAATACTGTACATCTGCCAAAGCAAAAAAGTGTTGTATTATTTTTGTCCTGACTCCTCTGCTTGTTAAATGGATCTGGGCCAAAACTGAATGGCTTCTTGGCCCAGATCCTCCAAGAAGTCGTGAGAAATTTGGCATAGTCCTCATACTGACAGAGACACCGATGAATGACGGCTGCGGATGAAAACAACTTTGGCAGCAGTCAGTAGCCCAAAGGACGATCACTTCTCAGTAAAAAGATCTATTATTCAAAATGTAATTTGCGTAAAATGCAAATGTTAAATGTGAAATCAAATGTTCATGTCGTACATTTGTTCTCTCCTCACAGAGTGACTGTTGACTGTGGTCAGACTCCACCAGTCTGTCGCTGGTGTGTCACCATTAACATTACAATGCGGTTCAAGTGCAGGAAGCTAACAGGCTGACTCTCCATTAAGGTCTTACTCATGTGCTTTGAATACGCGGCGTACCAGTTTTCAATATGAAGCAAAAAAGCAGGGAGCACAGCAACAAGTCGCTAAAGGCAAATTAGCAATAATTCTTCTGGTCGTGGGTCTGATGCAGAGCTGAGGCACGCGCAGGTTTGGTGAAGCTGCAACTGATTCATTGTCTCCGTCTCCTAGAATTCTGAAGGAGCAAGAGGACCAAGAGAAAGAGAAGACAGTCCAGCTGGTGTGCAGCCCCTCGGACAGGAGGCGGTCCTGCTGCTAACGGAGGGACCCACGACTCCTCTTTGGTTAAATGTCCCTCCCTTCTTACCATATTTACACGTTCTTGACCTGAGGTTGAATTTAACCACCGTATTTAAATCCAACTTCAAAACTGCCGTACTGGCCGGTCCTTTTTAATCAGTGATGATCACCGTCTCCACGTCACTTTCTCACTCCACAAAGTTGTTTTGTTGTCACGTGTGAAAGTGCGTGTCCCTCTGTTGTAGCACGCCGCGTCATCAAGGTTGGTGTTGAGGAGGCAGGCTCTGCCCGCGCAGCTGAACCCTGCGGATTCATTCTGAGCTTTCACGGCGGTGCTTTTACTTCCACAGATGTCATGTACTTACTAGCAGTAATGCCCCTGCTGTTGTACTCCCATGTATCACACACGCTTTTGCACTGTTATGAACGATCTACTGAAATATTACTCCCCAACATGGTTGCAGTTTGATGATAACATTATCATCCGTTCAACTTTTCAGAGGTCAGTATCGGAATAATAACTGTGAATATGAATCCCAAATATTTATTTTGCATCTGGAAGCTTTTTTATCCACCACATGGACTTTTTATGGTGTGTATTGATCTGTTCACCCTCTGTTATACCGTACATGCATTTTTTAAACTCTGCTTTGCTTCTCCACTTTTTGTAGTACATGTTACAATAACATGAATGGTAGAAACTGATCATTTGTGTGGTGAACTGCCGTCACTACAGTCGGCTCCTCCTCATGGGCGGAGCTGACTCAACGCTGTGGGTTGTCTTGCTATGATAGGATGAATGGTGTTGACACAGATGTCTCAGTTTCTTGTGACAAAATCGTGTGTGTGTGTGTGTGTGTGTGTGTGTGTGTGTTAAGTTGATTAGCATTTCTGCCTCCTGCTTGGTGACAGTATTAATGGTCACCAGCCTCCCCGAGGGTTTGTCAGGGCTCCTGTAGTTCTTTGTCCTGTTTTAACAGATGGAAATGAAGTGATGATTATTTCTCCCCAAAGGACCAAATGAGGTATCGTGCACGTATTTGTGTCATCCAGCTCAATCGGCCTGCCAAATATTTTATGAAAATGAATGTCACTGTACTTTGTTGAGGAAGGATTTTTTGTGAAGATATTTTTGGTGAAGAGTTCTGATTATGTTGTTTGATATTCTACTGTAATCACAAGTGATGCCTCACTGCCATCGGTGTCTTGCACATAACTGTAATGTATTAAGTTAATAGAAATTTAAAATAACTTAAGAAATAAAGAATTATGTTCACGTTCCCTGCAAAGCAGCTGGTGACTTGCGTGCCTGTACAGTAGGAAGTTCCACAGCATCACCCTATAAACAATTTTGCACATTAACTTTTATTCCATTTTATATTGACATCACAATATTTGAAACGGCATATCAATATTAAAAAATAATACACGGGGAATTGTTTAATGTCCCAAATTATCGGAATAGTTGTGAAGAATCAATGTAGCCGAAGGGGATTAGAATTTGAGCAGGGAAGTCCTCATCAGAATGGACAGATTCCTAAAGGTGCAACTCCATTAAAGCTGATATTCTAAGTAATTAATACAACTTCTTACATAAAAGGTGATCATAAGAATTAATACCTACAACAATGTATTGCTTATTGGTATCAGCCAGCAGCCTCCAGCACACGGGGTGTTACTTCAACTGTGTTCAGAGAGCAGCATTCATAATGGGGGGCTTGTTGGTGGCATGCTTCATACAGTAGATGATGTCGTGTCCTCCACCGCTCCGAGTGCGAATTCTGATTACAGCGCTGAGAGGGTTCAAGAGGCAGCACAGCTGCTGTTTCAAAGATGTAATCAGAAGTATTTGCTATTGTTTGTCTTAGTTGAGGTCTGAGGCCAGCAGGAACTCAAGTCTGAGGTTTCAAAATGATTGAAAACCTCTCCTGATCATCCAGATCACGTCTGGAGTGCTGCCATCTCTCCGGTGGGCACCTTGGCGATGACAAGTAAGAGCACCGATGGAAGAGGGAACTTCATTTCCTCCTGCTTGGATACACTCTCGTGTCCCAAATGCGATTACAGTTCTGGTGATGGTGTTCATGCAGCGTTGCGACGGGCATGACTGCACATCTTATTAGGCTGAGGCCACAGTAGCACAGGGTTACTGCAGGTTTTCACATGGATTGATAGACTTTGGAGGATTTAATTGTTGGCTCATTAAGGGTAAGAGGAAAAATGATCAACAGATTTCGGAACTGTGGGTTACGCCCTGACAATTCTTGAGCGAGTGAGATCTATCGAGTCCTAAATCAAGGTTCAGGTGACTGGACTCTAGAGGAGTGTTTTCATGACACAATAGAAAAACTCTAGATGCAGCAGTGCAGAAAGAAGCAGTAACACTTCGGCACTTGGTCAAGGCATTCAGGATCTCTACACAGACGACTCGTACACTGACTACGCACACACATGACCTTTCACGTGCACATGTAGGCCTACTGAACGCACCTGCTGAAGGGTCTCCTTGGCCTCGGCGCTCAGTCGCTGTTCTCTAACATTGCTGATCCTACAGTAAATATAACTACAGTATAAATGAGAGTGGAGCTCTAAAAACAAATGATTGTCTACTTATGGGTTTAACAGCGTGGTGACAAATCAGAAAATCATTGAGATCAACCACCCCTTCAAAGGTCCAAGTAAGGACAGAAAAGAACTACTGAACAGAACACACAGGCACATCACTCCATCTCACGTACACGTACATCAATTATCAAGAACATTCATCAAGACTAAAAATATTCCTGACCTCCTTCAGTCAGTGTTACATTCAGAGTTGTTTAACAGTCAGCATCAGGAACTGCCTGTGATGTCGTCTCAGGGCCACCTCTGCCCGCCTCGCTTCCCCTCTCGCTGTCTCTGATCCAGGGAGGGTCTCTGTCTCCCTCTGGTGCTCAGGTGTCTCATCACTGGGGCACCAAAAAAACCTAACGCATCTTGTAGTCATGGGATATGGCTGCTTCACACAACTGGCCTTTAAAATCCAGCTCGAAGGTAAAGTCCAAGTCACGCTGCAGGTGGATGGAAAGAAAACAGGGATGTTTTTCAGACGGAGAGAAAGGTCACGGAGGTAAAGAGACAGGAGACAACAGCTGAGCAGAAAAACCCGCAGAAAAAGAGAAAAACATCGAAGACGAGTGTGTGCTATCAGATTTCCCAATTCAACCTTACAGCAGGCGTGAAATGAGGCCAGAATGTTCGTATCAAACAGAACAAGCTCTGCCTCTCCATCCCAGAGGGAGAAGGACACTGACAAGGTCAACAATTTAATCTGTTGTTTGTCTGAGAGTCGCTGCAGTGCTGCTGCCTGCTTGACCGTTGTCCAACTCCAAGGAGACAACAATCTGCTGCGGGCAGCCACACAGGCAGCACAGGAAATGAGTCATTTCTGAGCTGGGATGCAGTTTGGAGACAAGACAGCAACAAATCCTGTGGATCATTACATTTGCTGCATTTCATCGATGAATGTGTCTACGGTTTATCTCTCTTCCCCTGTGACTCATGGCGGCGTTTGTTGTTTCACTAAGAAATGAAGAACATGCGACTGAGCAACAACACTCACAATGTTCTTCTCATTGGGCTTCATGGCAATGCTGCCGGTGATTTCCTCTCCCCGTCGCACTGTCAAATAATCCTCCAGGTAAAACACCGTCTGCTTCCAGTGGGTGTATGGAGCGTCAGGAGCTAAGACACACACACGCACACACACACACACACACACACACACACACACACACTTAAAATCAGTTTTTAATCTTTTAAACCAGATGATTTGCTCAAGATGCTGGAGGTGTCATGCTCCATTAAACATATCAAAACCATTTTGGGGGGGATGTCATGATTTTCCTACATTTTTAAGATGATTGCTGAAGTAGCTTGACTGTGCTTGGAGGTAACCCTGCTCTCTGTCTGGGTCCCTGACATTCCTGAAAGCGCAGCATGATTGAATGCAAAACCAGTGCGATCGTTAGACTGAGCTATGGATCCCAGATCCCGGATCAAGCATTGATCAGACACTTCCACATGGATGACCTTCGTCAAACAAAGCGATCAGTACAAAACACGAAACAGCTGTTATTACCTTCTTCTTGAGTCTTGAGTCTTCTTGAGTCACTGTCCCAAACCAGGTTCCAACATTTAATGAAGGAGATAAAATACAGAAAGGACCAGGGAAGCATGTTTCTACCTGCTTCGTCTACCTGAGGTCAGAGGACAAATCAATCATTGTCTGATGTTTTCAAAAAGTTTCTGTCAGTAATGAATTCCTCCACGTCTCCAATCAATTAAACCCCGAGTGCCAGCAACTAACTGATGTCTGGGCCAAACTGAACCCTGCGCAGGAAGCAGAGACAAGCTGTCAATCCGTCGACCTCCTGTCTACCCATGTGCTTGTCAGCTGGAAAGAAAACACAAGCTGGACAGAGGAAGAGGGACGGCAGGCAGCCAGGTCCGTGTCCATCACATGGTGAGGAAATGGTGCAAAAACAGCAAAGAGCTCCTTGTGAGCTCAGGATGTCAGAGAAAGAGCAGGACTTCATTCTTGACCTCTCTACAGTTGCTCGGGTCATTTTCCATTACGGTTTGACTTTGCCTTGCCTGAGAGATACTTTTTTAGCAGGTAGACGGACTAAACCGTAACACTTGAGCCCCCAAATAAATCTTGGTATCCTCTATTGGCCTAACCAGAACTGATTGCCTCGTTGAGATTCAAAAGGTCATCTGCACTTAAATCGAGTTTCTGCCAGCTGTCCTGGGGCAACATGGCCGCTCCGCCTTTATAGACGGGTTCTTTGGGAGTTCAGAGATAAAAGGAGCTGCCAATCAGCTCTGCTGCAGCACAGACCTGCTTTGGCTTTTTTGGGCATAGTTCAATAAGGACTTTGACAAGGCGGCTGTGCTTCTTATGGTAATTCAGCAGATGACATGGCATTTCTACTGAGCGGCATGAATTCTAATCTTTGACCTCTGCTTGTCTGTCAGTCTTTGGCTGGGAGACATCGCTGTCCTTCAGGACTTTATGAGAAATCAATGACACACATTTAATCTTTGTGTGTAATTTTAGATGCGTATCTTAAAGTTTAGATGGTCAAAGAACCTTCAATACTCTCCTGACAGATAAATGTGCAGAAAATCAATAGCAGGGAAATTAAAAGAATTAGTGGCGAAAGCTCACTTTCCTGTGTAGAGAGAATAATTATCAAGACACGATTTGATAAAATATTATGAATGAATATGTGCAACAATTGATATATTCTGGTTTACATGTCTGTTTTCTAAAACGTTGTCTTTCACTTCCACCCCCACTAGAGGTCAGTCACACTCCAGTGACTGGGCACCACTCATCAGTATTCCAGCAGATCCAGCACCTTAGCTCATGCCAATCAGCCCGAGCTGAACAGCTCTAATACGCAGAGACAATGTTGTTAGCTGCAGTCATGCTGCCTTTATAACCTCATCACAGGCCACATTACAGCAGGGTCTTTGATGCTAAAGTACATCCAAGCACCATGAGGACGCATGGCAGAGCCAGTTGACACGCAGAACTTCTCCACAACCTGCCTGCCTGATGAACTTCTGAATGTCATTATCTAGAAAACATAACCATGTTAATTATTCATGTGGACGCCAGCCCGACTCTTCCAGGGCCATATAAGCCCCATTAAGCCGTGGCCGGGGTTTGAGCCCGTTAACTCTCTTTGACCTCAGCTAGAATGACGCGCAGGCTGTGAGGACTCGGTCTCAGGCACCAGGGAATATGTGCTCCAGTTGATTCAGGATCTTTGTCGCTGTTTCAGTTCCAAGCACAGTTACTCTACATCCTTGCATTATTCTGGTAAGTGCTTGCAATGAACATGAAATATACCCTAAAATTCCCTCTGACATCAAGCTGGACACTTTGGGAGCCGTCTGGCAAGGAAACTTCAGAATTAGTACTTGACCTTTACCTCGAATGCTGGACTGACTCCACATGAGTTGTCTGTTTTAATATCTTTCCTGTTCATTTCAGCAAAACTGATCAAATATCGATTCTCCTGAACAACCTTGAGTGACCTGCTGTATGTGTCCTCTAGGGGGTGCTGTTCTCCTGCTTTACTCAAATCTCTGGGTGAAGAAATGTCAAACACAGTGAAGACCCCCACTGTCCTCCCTGCTCAGGCTGCGTGCGCCGTCCTACCGGTGGAGAAGCCAGTCTTCTTGTGGCATTTGGTGAACTCTATGTTGAAGTAGGTGACCAGCGCGTGGATGTAGTCGTTCCTCTGGATCTGCAGGCAGAATGTCGACGTGAAGGAGAGGTCCTCCGACTTTACAGTGTAGATGTCCACCTCCTGTAAGCAGAAAGAGATGGATGCTGCTCACACACACGCTCTCTCACAGTGGTCAAAGATCTCCTGGTTCAGCTCTTGCTCATTAATCAACACGAGTTCATTTATGACTAACCAACAGTCAGCCAATGTGTCATTTATGCGAGTGGGACCATGCGTTCTTCGAGAGAGTATGAAACCTCTTCCACTTTTATTTTCTATTATGTCTGGATTTACTTTTCAATTTCAATTTATTTCAATTAATTAAGAAACATATTTAATTTATATAAGAAAACAAGAAATTTGCAGATTCATAAAGTAAAACCTTTAATTTGGGGAAATGCGGGGTAATAAGGGGCCGTATTCTTTAAAAGTCAGGCTGCATTATAAAGTGGTGCCTGATATAATTTACTGATTGGATTCGCACGTAACTGGCGACCCATCCAGGGTGAACCCCGCCTCTCACCCGTTGACGCTGGGATAGGCTCCAGGCCCCCCGCGACCCTTAATGTAGGAATAAGCGGAAGACAATCCATCCATCCATCCATTAACACGTAGAAATGACCTGTTGCTTACAACAGTAACTAATGTTAATCAATGGCCCCATTAATGCTCCTTCTATTGCTGTAGGAAACCCAAACCGCTCTCAAAATTTAAAATCAAACGTGTTGATGGTTGAACAAAAGAAGGCTGCATGAGCTTTCAAAAGTTTCCTTCAGACTGCAGCATTCTGGCCTAAAATGTAGGTAGATGATGACTAAAATCTAAAAATGTACCAGATTTGTGATTCCATGCATGAAATAGTAAGGAAACCACATGAGGGACCAACATGAGGGCAAACATTATGGTGCCCAGCTGTTAAAAGGGCCCTATTCTGCAATGAGAATGGTGGGAGGAGCACAGCAGGCCTGTGGTCATCCTGGGGCTCAGACTGTTGTCACACTCCAGGTGTCAACCACACACGGCGCTGGGTCCCAAATCCATTCACCAGTCAGTCGGATCCCTCATTGTCAGCCCGCCCATGTTCCAAAAGAGAGCACGTTGCACTAAATCCTGGATTACTGTCATTTGAATGGACTTGTGCTAACACATGCTAGCCTCAGGGGCAGTCGCTCCCCTGAAGCCCGTCCCTGTGGGTACCGACGGAGACACAGGTGGGATTTCATCGGGGCTCATATACTGCCAGCTTTAACAGATACGCTGTGCTGGCTTGTTGGACCCAGCGGCAGATGCAGCAAAGGGACGAGCCTCGTTTTGACACTAAAAACAATTCAGTATTAATGTGAGGTTCCCCCTGCTGCCTGTGCATGCAGAACATAACCACTCTCATAAACACATGTACCAGAAATACTCCAGCCAAGCTGTATAAACCTCACAAAGTCATATTTCACTGCTTACTATTTGCAATTACTTTTAAGGCAAAATAAAACTTTTAAGAGCGCCATCACACAGGCTGTTATTGTGAAATTAATTACTTCCGCATTGATTACCAAGTTTCGATCAGCAGTCTAATAACACGAGGTCCTGTGTGAACGCGACCTCGGCGACATAGCCTGAATGAGGTCATTCAGAAATCCATTTAAAGCTAAGAAAGCTTCTTGGTGATTCTCCACAGTCTGAGATTTTACTTTTAAAATAAACCCAACTGATGACTGTTTGTCGTGGCGTTTCTGAAATATTTAAAATCTGCTGTCACGGATATCAAAGCTAAAACAGCTGCCTTGTAACTACCCCCCCTCACAAAAAAAAACAGGCTGAAATCAAGCTCTGATGGTGCAGCAAGTGAGGCAGAAGCAGCCAATCAGTGGCTGTGATAGGGAGGTCACTATGACGATCAGGAAGACGAGAGGACCTGCGACTGACAGGCATGACGCCGCAGCCCAGTCGCTCTACCAGTCACGCCGCAGAGCCGCACATCAAGGTCCCACCTCAGTCTTTACAGAGATGCTGTGGTTTCCTGCCCAGATGCAGACGGCGTGAAGGGGCAGTAAAACATCTTGAGGGCTCAGTGAGAGGTGCCGGTGGAGAAAACCTCCAGCTACATTTAGTTGCTCATCTGGAGACACGCCAACATGTTATTTTCCCCGTATGCCAGATTAGCCTGCTGAATGAGAATTTGTCAGTCGATCAGATAACATCAATATTTCACTGACCTTGACCAGGCAGGAGTTGGTCACCACCTGTTTGGGGTCCACTACGTCGACCAGCGGTTCCTTCATCGCCACGTTGCGGATGCAGGTCATGTCAAAGCCGTACACGTTCTCCCACCCTGGAAATGCAACATCATGACTGCAACATGTGACACAACTTCACTCTGTCTGAGTTTGTTTGCTGGGTGGAGAGAGAAAAGTGTGATGTGCGACCCTGGAGTTCGACCTCCTGTCATTTTGAAGCATTTTGACAGATGAAAGTCACTTTGTATTCCAGGATGAATTGTAAGCATAAGCCTCCACACTCACACGCCTATCCTTACTGCTCATGATCCCATAAATTATTCATTCAGCTCCTTAAGATACGTGTGCGTGTGAGAGCAACACCTCCATCATGGCCCAAAAAGAGAGAAGTACTTGAGGGCTGTTATTTGTGGAGCTGCTGATAATGAACAGGTCACATATCCCTGAGGACTTTGTAAATGGGCTGCATTTGCATTTCTGGCTTCTTATTTAAGTAAGACAGTGGTAACCTGGAGTAGCACTAATGATCGCAGTGTGCTCCAGTGTAGCGGCATGCTGCAGGAGGCGGCTCCAGCTCTAAGGGTCATTGAGGCCATCAGCCTGCAGAGGAGGAAGCTGAGGTGGACTCATTTCAGTCAGGCTATGCAGAAACCGTCCCAGCGTCAGACTAAACTAAGTAAAAGTACATGGGAGGAAAGTTTTACAGCCTAGTGAGCCAATGTGATATGACGTTGGTCTTATTTGGTGCAGTGTTGTTGTGTAACATCCCAGATGTACGGGGGAGTGAGAGTTAGAGGCCGATGGGCTATTGTTCTGTGCTTGTTGTCGTCGAGGTTATTAACACTGACTTTTTCTCTGTTTTGTCCAGAAGCAAAACATCGCCCACAGTCCTCCTGCTGGGGTAAGAGTGGGATGATGATGATGAAGAGCCTTGGTGACTTACAACATGAATTATCGCCTCCAGAGCTGCGCTTGAAGAAAACATGAAAATAATTTGCAGAGCTGAGCAGGTTGTGAGTACACCGAGGAGGAGTGGGACAAACTACATCCACTCCTCTTTCAGAGACATCGGCTCTATTTTAATCATGGCACAAACTGGTGCTCCGTCAAGCGTCATCACTGGTTTCAAGCTGGCACATCTGACGTTTTCACACCAAGCGTCCTCGCCCTTGAACTGGCAACTGAACTGGTGCTCCATCTGCACCAATGGGTGCTTCAGTATGTGAATGAGGCTGGTCTTTGGTCAGTGGTGTTCCATGTGAAATGACATCTAACGACGCATCAGTCAGACGAGCAGATGTGCAGCACTGCATCGTGGTTCTGCTGACGCTGATGTGGAAACGCTGGAGGGTTCGTTCCTGCAGGTGAGAGGTGCTTACTTCTCCTTCGGTGAATGTGTGTGCCACTGAAATAGCAACACGCCAAGTCCTGGTGTAACCCGGGCTTTAAAGAGAACGACACAAGGCTCTCCGACCGGTTTGAGTGATGTCACACCTGAAACACACCTATGAATAATCAGGTGTCTAATTATGAGGGGCCCTGGTTAGATACAGTACCAAAATGAGGCGAAATGCTGGTCACATGCATCGTGCAATCCACCAAACACCTACCCCCATAGATGGCTTAAATAAGGCCCATAATCACATGAGTACACATGCGCGCGCGCACACACGCACACACACACTCACACACACACACACACAAACACTTTTACATTGAACTCACAGTGTATCTTGAAGTCTTTATACTGCCGGTCCTCTATGGCCACCACGTACAAAGATGCTCTGTCAGGAAACATTAATCCTCCTGGTTTCTATTTGACAAAGCCAAGAACACAGCGGTTAATTCTGGACACATCAGCTCTGTAACGTGAAGTCCTCCCTCTTTTCATGATATGTAACTGCCATTTTCTAGTTCATGATGCAACAATCCTGACAGCGCCCCAACTCCACTAACAGAAGAGGTCTTCATGCTTCTTTTTGAACAGGAATAGTTTGTATTTGTTATTAGAGTTTTTAATGTATTTGCTGATGTTTTTGTGTTTTAGTATTGTTTTCTTTCACAAAAATTTTATTTGGGACATAAAACAAATAAATAGGAAAGAAACATAATATAACAGTGCTATTGCTCATACTTTCACACGTGTTTGTTCAAATAAGGACGTCGTCAACATTTTTTGAGGTTAATCTGTAACCACCACTGTGTAAATTTTACTCATGAAGTGTGTGTCCGATATTTTTCACATTCTAGGAGTGATCTTTGAATCTACAAATTCTTCATGCTAATCACTCTTAATGGGTGCATTATCAGTGTCATAACAGGATCTCAAAATGACATTAAAATCATTCGTTTTATCATCCAAATACGCCAGTTTTCACACTTTTTCTCTATTTTCTCTTTCATCTAAATTATGCTCTTATGTAGATTAATTTGGCAGAATTATAAATCCATCCATCCATTTTCTACTGCTTCTCCTGTTAAGAGTCGCGGGGGGTGGAGCCTATCCCAGCAGCCTTCCCCCTGGACAGGTCACCAGTCCATGGCAGGGCCAACACATAGAGACAGACAACCACTGGCTCTCCCAGCCACGCCTACGGTCAATTTAGAGTCTGGATTAACCTGGTCCCTCTTGATGTCTTTGGACTGTGGAGGAAGCCGGAGTACCAGAGAGAACCCAGCAGGAACAGGGAGAACATGGAGACTCACACAGAAAGACCCCGTGCTCCAGCCGGGGCTCAAACCCGGAACCTTTTTCTGTGAGGCGACAGTGAGGACCACTGCTCCACCGTGCCACCAGAATTATAAATATTTGCCGAAAATAAAACTAAAGTAGATTGGCATACATTCAAATGCAATATATTCATAATCCACACACCCACACCCAGTCACACAGTACACACACACACACACACACACACACACCAGCCACTTGTCCCTTGCAAAGATGACCGTGTTGAGCATGGACTCATAGAAGAGGCAGTAGCCCATCCACTCCGATATGATGATGTCAACCTTCTCGACAGGAAGCTCCATCTCCTCCACCTTACCTTGGAAGATGGTGATCACTGAAACACACAACAGACCGTGGTGTTCATCCTCCACAAGAGCCAGGTAGGAAGGTAGGTAGGTGGGTCAGGGACCCAGCTAGTTAGCTCAGCACAATGAATGGTAGTGGATGGGAAGTGTTAGCAGACCTCTGTCACAAGTTATCAACTTCTCTTTTTAATGAAACGTCTTTGTCTGCATTCATAGTTTTTGCAGTTTTTAATTTTGAAGTGAAATAAATACCTGGAACTACTTTCCTGACTGGGCTCGAGGATTTTACTTAGCACCTCAAAACTTCATCCAGCAAAATGAAACATCTGTTGAAGCAGAGTACATGGAGGAGAACATATTTGGACGGCTCATTGGAAGCACTGGAAGAAATCCCAGCTCATAATTCAGAATGAAAATGAAATATTTCAAATATTCACGTGACAGAAATCAACACATCGATCCGTTTGCTACAACTACAGTTGTGGAAAACTGGACCACACTTCCGTGAAGTGATACTTCAGTGTATTTTTGTGCGACAAAGAAGCAATAAAACAGAAACGTGTGTCTGTTCCACTTTGGCTGAGTGTTCTTGTTACTACCAGCGGCCCGGCTGGGATCCTCGTGCTGCCTGGATGAGCTGACGCCAGCTTTGTTTGTTCTGTCTTGGTAGGAGGTTACTCAAGTGTGACATGAGAGAACGACACGTGAGCCCTGATACTCTCTCACTCCAAGGGTCTCTCTGCTGTCCCCCTCACACCGGAGCCCACCCAGCGTTATCTCTCTCACTTACCTGCATACTTGATATTCTTCAGTCTGGTACTGACAGTGTGTTTTATGAAGCTATTATTGAAGTTTGTCAGAAACTTGGCAGTAAATTCATTTTTTTAAATTGCAGGGGGCAAAAAAAGTTTATGCTTTGAAGTTACATAATTTGGAAATGAATGCAAATGAGCCAGTTCAGAGCAAAATGGAACGATAAACACACAATTCAGTATTCAAGCATCGTGGAGCTGAGGACGTGAACCCCTCTTCTTCAATTTCTCAGACAAGTCAGCAACTGCAACCTCGAACCTCCATGGCTGCTCTGTTTCACTGCAAATAGCAAACAAAAATATCATAATCCTCCAAACATGAAGAGGAAGGCTTGTGCTCTTACCGCTGTCGAGGTGGTTGGACTTGATGATCCTCTCAGAATACTCCGATATACTGGAACACTCAATCTGACAAGGAAAAAGAAAAAATGACCAACCAACAGTGGGAGTCAGATGGGATGTATGAGGTGAATGTCATGTTCCGATATCATGTAGACTCATAGAACGCTTAAATTATCACCGCAACAGTACGCTGATGTTTCCTTTAAGAGCCCTTTCACATCTGCCCCCTTCGGACTTCCCGTTTTTTTCAACCAAAATCTGGTGTGAAAGCTCCTCCACACCATGGCCCAGACCAAAAAACTGGACCATGTTCCTCTAAAAACTGTCAGGACTCTATCCACTTCCAAGTGGTGTTGTTTGTTCGAGGTGTGAAAAGAAATATAGGCGTATAATATAGAAAGGGTCTGCTAGGGGGGGATGAAAGGTTGCCTTTTTTTCCTCAAACTGGTCATACATGGATGGGAATAAAAAGGTGAGTAACCGCTCTGCTGTAGTTCCACATGATCACAAGACACCCCAGCTCCTAGTATCACGCTGGGCAGGAAGGAGGTTGATAGAATTGCAGGAGTTCTCAGAGTCAAGGGTGAGCAGGTTAATAACATGGGTGACATATAAATGTGGCAAAAGTTCAAATTCAAATTACTGACATGCACTGCACAACCCCTGAGGGTTGAAGCCACATGGAGGAAGAGAGGACACGCGCCATGTGGTTAAAGGTGTCGCGGTGGAGTTGAGCTGGACTCGGTTCTGACTGTTGTTTACAATGTTTGGTGCACCTGAAAAAGTGACGGTGTGAAAGCAAACCGGAGCGAATTAGAAATGAGCGAGCGGTGTGAACGTGATGCAACATTCAGCGAAGCTCTTCTCCTCACTTAAACACTCACTCAAGGTTTTTTGAGGTTATTTAAATTGTGACATTTGTTACTAATGCATTCCCGTTTTTAACAGTGAGAACTGTCCCACAGGGCCAAGGCCCTTTTGAGGAAACAAGGGCACAAACCTACAGTCTGACTGAGGTAACGGGGAGGTGCCCAACCCCCCGGGCCAGGCCCGGATCTGCACTGCTGATGTCATGCGACATGCAGTGCGTTTCAGGTGTTACTGAATGATGCCTGGTCAAAAATTGAAAAGTTTATCAGCAAGTGGGGATCCAACACATTTATAGAGCATTTTAACTCATAAACAAGAAAACAGCATAAGCAGTATAATGTTGCACATTATTTTTTTAATGGGTCTGTAATTACTGTTTTTTTTTTAACATCTGGTGGGCCAAACCAAACCCAGGGGCCCCATTTTGGGCAACCCAAGTTAGTTAGATTTCAGCATGGCTTCTTTAACTTGTGTACCATTTCATCTACAGAGAACTAAAATAATCTTCGAGGAGGAGTGGACACGTAAACGTAAAGAGGCTTTTAAAGAGAAGGGATGAGGAGAGCGAGAGCGAACGTTTCATGAGTGAGCCGAGAACAAAGAGAGAGACTGAGAGAAATAAAACTTCTGGCGCCTTCATTCGAAAGCAGCAATAAACACCCATTAAACTCACAGCAGATCCCTTAGCAGTAGAAAGCATCCCTGTCCTCCTCATGCATTCTTCATTCATTCATTCATTACATCTCCTAACTCAAAAATCAGAGTCGGTGAAGACAAAGGAAGACAGGATGTCCCTCCAGCCATTGTGCTGTCTCTCTAACGTCACCACACAGTTGTTCAATCTGCAGTTCTTAGTTTATTTCTGGAATTAATTTCTCTGCTGCCACAGTTCCTGGAATGTTCAAGTCAAAATATTTTGTTATATTAGAAATTTGGAAAGGCCGAGTGGGGTTTTCAACAGCTCATCCCTGTCGATGCTATCAGGAGCCTTCTGTAAGTCACTGATGGTATTCATGATTCCCGCTGCAGTCCCTTGGGTCGTGTTCAGTCCCTGAGGGATTTTTCAGTATTTATTCAACTGTTTGATTTGAAATCAGACAGCAGGGTTTATGTCAGAGCCCTGGTGATGATCGCTGCAGCCATCCAGACTCACGCAGGTAAACTCTCCGGGGTAGAACCCAGCTCATCTTGTTTAATGTGACTATATTTACAGTACGAGGGCAGGGGGGTGGTCAAATCCAGCTTGACTGAGACGTTGGGGTGACCACTCATCTGCTACCAGCTATAACCTGATGGCCCTTCAACTTCTGGCTCCATTTTCATATTGCAACGGCATCTCAGCTACTCCTACCCCCCCCCCCCCCCCCGGCTTGTGGCTTGTCTGAATCAATATCTGCAACCATTTCTTCCAGCAGCCTCCTTGAACAATTTCCACCTCAGCCTCGGTACATCCAAGCTCGCACGCAGGTTTTACACTTCCTGGTCCGCCCCTCAACTCCACACTGATTTATGAAGGCGTGAGCAACAAAGAACATAATGAAGTTGTTCATGAATAAACTCATGACCCCTCCAGGCAGCAGCTCTGTGTCAGTGCCTCGCAGGCTCTTACAGCATCAGGGAGTCGGAGGGTATAGGTTTTCACATCAGCGTGTACACAGTGTTCCATCTTCCAGGGACTTGGTCGGCAGCGTGGGGACGTATTCATGCAGTGAGAAATCCATCTGGTGGTAATCAAGGACAGGACTCTGGGTGCTCTAGGTCGTTAAAAGGTAAAGCCAGTCTGGGACCCGTGTGGAGGCTGAAAAAACACGCTCGGTTCAGGTGGCTCCATGTAAGAATGAGGTCTTGGGGTTTTTTCTGCTTGTTTTTAGGTCCGACTGCCTCCGTTCATCTCAACACAAAGGGATATTTTATAATGCATCAAGGCCTTGCAGTGAGTGTGGTGAGGTTTAGGCCCGAGGAAACACTAGTTAGGGATGGTGATGACTGGACTTAAATTCTATTCTTGTATGGAGGAAATCCTGCATGTGCCACTCTGGAGGAGCTGAAGCACAGAACGCTGTACCTCTTCCTCCCTCGGTCCATGTCGCTCATTTATCACAGTCAATTCTTAGAGCTATCCAAAGCCAGTGCAGTTATATGAAACCTGAGATGAAGGCTGGGACTTCGTTTGAGGTAAATGGATCAGTTCAATGTTTAAACATTACTCCTCATTTTGTTCCTGAAAAGAAAAAGGAAATGCATTTTTAATAAAGAGACAAGCAAACCCTCCCTGCATAACCTATAAACAAGCTGGTATATCAGACGAGGCGAGTTTTCCCTGTGAATTCAAACTGAAAATATGATTCCATTTTCCTTCACTTTGTTTTCTTTCTTTTCATTCTAGTAGGTTGTTTTTCCTCTCTTGCTGGAAGACTCCAGTGTATGTCGGCGCCCACAGTCACTCCGCTCCATTAGTTGTGTTCAGAGATGATCTGAGTTCGCCCGATGAGAGTTTTGTCGCTTTTGTGAGGATCAGAGAAAAACCTCAGAGGGAAATTTAGTAGCATGACTTTTGATAGCAGGCGCTTTGAATCCTTCAGTAAGAAGCCCCCTCCCCAGTTATGACCCCCTGGGCAGACGTGGTTGTTCTGCCTACCTCATACTTACGTGAGAGACTTCACACTGGAGTTAATTGACAGCCACTGGTGCCACACTCTGATGGCTGAGACTATGGTCGACCCGGGATAACATTCATTCTGGAATCACACTCTGCCTCCCAGCTGAGGTACTGCCAGCTCGCCCACGTGTGTAGAGGCAGTCCAGTCCTTCTGCCTATTAGAGGTGTGGCCAGTATTGCTGCTGGTGGTGGCCGTAGTCCTCCCTCTGCATGTCTGTCAACCGTTCAGACGCAAGGCCAACAGAGCAGCCCATTGCAGAGCAGCCCATTGCAGAGCAGCCCATTGCAGAGCAGCCGTAGATCCGTGTTTACTTGCTGGTCTGTGCATGCGTGCATCAACTGTGATGTTGCATGAAAAGGGAAAAGGTCTCCAGCTCCCTCATCTAAAAGTCAGCGATGCCTCATCACTTTCTGAGTCTGTGGGAAGAGACAATGAGGTGTGTGTTCGTTGAGGTGTGTTTCGACTCCCTCGCACGCTGCACCTCACACCTCTCATTAGTGTCTCTGGCGCTGAAGACAGCCCCGCGGGGTCCGTGTCCCTGGAGACACGGCAAGAACACACTTCACCCAGGAGCACCTGTGATTAACTTTCTCAGAGTACACGTCTAAGTTTTATACTCCTCACTGGAAAGACAGATTTAATGATTGCTGTAGGAAGACAACAGATCAAACTCAGAAGGTCAGCTATTAATAGTACATCAGTATTTGTGTGCCATGACAAAGTCGGTCTGTTCGACTCTGTTCAAAACTGTACAAAGCTGAACTAAATGAGTGGATGGAAGTTGCACCCAGGTTGTACCAGGGGTTGATGAGCTGGAGTCCTTTAGTTCCACGTGATAGAGCTGTTTGCCTTCGTTTGACCGTTTCCACCTGCTTAAGCAGACGTCAGGAGCAGCTGGGTTACACATTTAAAGAAAAAAAACAACATTTTCCAGATGGTACTCTACATGTGGCTATATTTTGTACTAATTGATCAAAACATGTTACAGACGAAGTAGAAAGTCCCCTGCAACAGATATTGTGTCTTAACTAAAACAGTACTAATTACAGTCTCACAGTAACTTTTAATTTAGTCTCATCGCTTTAAATTTCAGCTGATTTAGCTGAACTCCTGCCAGGTTTAACTGGTGAGGTCATTGTGAAGCCGCACAGTGCAGAAACTCTGAATCTACTGCAGTGGCAAACCGAAATTAATCCTAAAGTTCCTGTCCTAGGCCAGTCAAACTGAGCAAGTTTTTAGATAAAAAAAGAGTATAAAACAGGGGGCATGGTGGAGCAGTGGTCCTCACTGTGGCCCCCCAGCAAGAAGGTTGTGGGTGGAGCCCCGGCTGCAGCACGGGGTCTTTCTGGGTGAGTCTCCATGTTCTCCCTGTTCCTGCTGGGTTCTCTCTGGTACTCCAGCTTCCTCCACAGTCCAAAGACATCAAGAGGGGACCAGGTTAATCCAGACTCTAAATTGACCGTAGGCGTGGCTGGGAGAGCCAATGGTTGTCTGTCTCTATGTGTTGGCCCTGCCATGGACTGGTGACCTGTCCAGGGGGAAGGCTGCTGGGATAGGCTCCATCCCCCCCCCCCCCCTGACCCTTAACAGGATAAGCAGAAGAAAATGGATGGATGGAAAAATGGATGGAAAACTATAAAAATGTTATCACACCAAGAATCGTCAGAATGTGATGGCGGGTCATTGTATGAATCGTGTCTCAAGCTTCTTGGAGCCACACCCACACCAATGAAAGGTAGCTGGGTACATGTCAGACAGCTCCACCTCCACCTGTTCTTAGATAAGGACGAATTAGTATGAAGCTCCTTCTTGTTTGTCAGATTTGATCATTGCAGTTTCATCAGTTTTCATTTTGGTTCGCCTCATTTGCCACCTGTGTTTTATGTTGCAGCTATGATTGAGAAGCATTAAATGTGAGCTTCATATATCAGTGTTGGTAGAGTTATGAGCTGGAATCTTTTATTGTTGTCTGTGGAGCCAGAGGACGTGACAGAGTAATGTTCACGCTGGCCCAGAGCCCAGTCCTCTCACCCCGCAAGCCCATCAGTCACATGAATCTTTCTAAACTTTAGGTGAATAAAGGTATTGGGCTTCAGTATGCGCACTACTAAAATACTCCATGACAAAACAGCTAGCTTGCCGGACACTCACGCCTTTGTGGCTGCAGTGTTAGCATTAGCTTGTGGGCTACTCACGTCTGTGTGGCGTCATGAACCAACAGCACCGTTTGCCCAGGCGTCTTGGGTACTTACACTGACCCAATCATCAGGTCCTTGGTACCCATTCCTGTTGCAAGAGTCCTCTTCCCCAAGGTAATACCATTACCCACCATTACCAACAAAAACTCACAGTCTTCTGACTAACACATCCCCAAGTTCCATCAACTCTGCATCTCAAGAAGGGTGGTCACAGAAGGCTTGAAACTATACATGCGCAATGAGGTCTCAGCTGGATCCCTGCTAGTTTTAGCTGCTGTTGCTAGCTTCCTGTGGCAGTCAGATCAATAATCGAGTACTATCAATGAGAGGGAGTGCTGCTGTGCTGAACATCAGCACGACTGTGATTGGTCAGTCATGTAGCTGCATAGTAGCACAACCAGCACAACTAGCGCCCTCTAGCTTCTTTTCCTACATCACAGCAGGGCATCACACTTTCAGGCATGTAAATTTGTCTGCTTGTTTCCATTCATTGTGCAACCAGAGGAAAAGGCATCTGATGAGAGTTGCTGTGGTAGCATGTGTGACTCCACTCAGCGCCACCTCTGCTCTGACAGTAACCAGCTCCATCACTTCCTGCTCTCAGTGGATCATCCAGTAACTTCTTAGCGAGCATTCAGACCTGCCAGATGAACAATGTTTGCTGAGGTTGTATTTTCTTACTGCTCCAATACTTATAATCAATAATTTTTAGCTGTAGTCTCCATGTTTGTGTTCAGTATCTCACCTGAGACCACTCACTGCCATGACCTCCCTCTCCCTCTGTTCCTGAATGGCTGTGGCTCTCTTGCTGAGGCTGGTGTCACAAGGCTGTGTCCCTGCCTCTTTACACATCCTGGGTAACATCTGTGACAGTTTACTCCCAGGCGAAAGGTTGTGTACCAAAGCCGTCTGTGAAAGCTGCTTCCCTCCTGGGCTGCAGATAGAGGGCTTTTGTACCTGGTGATATCTGTTTTGTTTGGGCGGTGCTACTGGGCAGAGGGGATTTCCTCGCTGCTCAAACATTTCACTGCTCTGATTTCTGTCTCTTTCCAGGGGGTCTTGGTGGTTTTTAGTTTCTTCAGTGAATCTCACGGTGAAAAACTTGGCTTCGTTCTCGTCATGTTGAAGCTCCTGATTCCTCTCTTTGCCCCTGCATCAAAAGTGCAGCTGAATGTGGTGCCAGACCTTGTTCAGTAAACCCTTTAGCTTGACTGGATTCAGTGTTGCACTACATTCTAAGACACGCTGGTCTCAGATCGTGGGATGATGTGCAGCATCAAATTCCAGGAACGTTCCACAAGGTCACTGATGTAGCGGTTTAAGCCAGCCTGAAGCCCAAGGTGGTCCAGTGGATCCATGAAACCATCTCCAGACTGTCTTCAGCTCTGTCTTCTCAATGGACTGAAGGTCAAAGTTTATTTTTTGGAAGCAGCCCGGAGCCCTTGTTGTTTGATGAACTGCATCAGCTTCTCTGTCAGGGTCAGCTGGTGTCACAAAAGCACACAGGGCGTTTGCAGGCAAATATCCTGGCTTGTCTCCTTCTCATCCTCTTCTGATGACAATTCTAAATTAAAATCAAAATTTATCTCAGGAAAGATGTCCATGTCTCTGTGGAGTTAGTTGCAACGTAAGCTGGCGACCGACAGTTTGCTGTTGTGGCAACCAACCAGTGTATCAACTCCTGTGACGTGGAGTGATAGAAACATCCTGCTGCTGCTGTGCGCCATATCAGAACCGTGGAAAACCTCTTGTCCAATCAAATCACTCGGTCAGAACTAACTGATGTACAATTTTTAATATCTCGGATGCAGTATGGCTCAGTGATTATGTTTCCTTTTTAGCCATCCGCTAAAAAGACAGGCCGCTTCATTTCTGAAAAGAACCATATAGATTTGATCAAATCTCCTGCGTGCATGGTTGGATTCTGCATGCTATGACATTTTATTGCTTGAGTTGAGTAATGGTGTGAGGATGAGCACCCTGCCGTACACTCAGCAGACACCCCTGCCAGTCGCAGGCAGCTGAGCATGTGCAGTTAATATTGAAGCTGCTGCAGGTGGAGCCAGAGACGGCAGGTCATCCGGGTCAGAAGATGATTCATTGGAAAGGAAAAGAGAACAAAGTTTAGATACAAAAACCTGTTTTCAGTTACTGGACTTTTTATCCAATCTGTATTTTTGGATCATTTGAAAATTTACAGTTGAACATTTATTCAAACAAAACCAGGTGAGGCGTTTAAAGGGACAAATCACTTTTTGGTGCAGCACATGAAATGTGACCCCGACTCCACGCTGCTTTCCGTTAGAAGTCGGATACTTCTAAAACTGGAAACCACCGCTTGGATCCAAAGCAGTGTGTTGTAAATTAAAAGTTTGTTATGTTATGTTATGTTATCCCATGTAAGATCTTCATCAAAATAGAGTGTTTCCCTCAGGAATGTAATGAACAGCATGAAATGGAAAGTCAAATGTTGCCTTCACTTTTAAGTTGAACGAGCTCAGCCAGATTGGAGCGGTAACAAAAATGAGATGAAGGGGAACCAAAATGCTACTAAACAGTGCTGGCAAGCAACTTTACTGAACTTCTGTATTTTAGTGCACCTTTGAGATATCTGAACCAGAGTATTTGGCTTGCAGCGGACTAAATTTGACTCACTTCTCAATTTCAAGATAAAATATTGTACTTTTTACTCTCCTGCATTCATCTGGTCATATCAGTACTTTGAAGAGACTATTGTTAAAACCTCATCAGGATTCTGTTCTTTCAAAGTTGAAGCCTGCCAAATTCAAGAGAACCCAGTCAGAGTAGCACAACCTTGAAAGGGATAGCTGACTCAAACAAAGAAACACCAGCCTCCATCTTCTCACCATCGTGCTGATGGAGGTTCGATTCTCCGTTTGTAGTCCACAAACAACTGAGGTGAATGTGACTGATTCAAACACTAAAAGACACAACACAGACTTGAAGGTGAGTTGATACTGACTGAATTTTCATACTTGAAATGATAAAATCAGTGGTTCTCATGCTTGGAAATATACAAACGTGTTCAATCAAAGTAATCATACGGGTGAGAAAAAAGCTAAAACTAATAAATACAAATAGCAGGTCAGTTTTATGCCTAAACTTCAATCCATCCATCTATTCTCTACCGCTTATCCCGTTAAGGGTCTCGGGGGGTGGAGCCTATCCCAACAGCCTTCAGGTGAGAGGCGGGGTTCACCCTGGACGGGTCACCAGTCCATGGCAGGGCCAGCACATAGAGACAGACAACCATTGGCTCTCCTGTTCCTGAAGCTGGAGTACCAGCGAGAACCCATGCAGGAACAGGGAGAACATGCAGACTTGTGCCCGAGCCGGGGTCCCAGGACCTTCCTGCTGTGAGGCGACAGTGCTGACCACTGCCCCACTGTGCCACCCATGATGAAACTTTGCCTCAAAAATTGCTTTTCTAAGCTTTGTGAGTGAAACTTAAAGGTCTTTGTGTAACTGACCCTCATTCAAGTGCTGATAAAACAATGGATGCACTTGGAAACTTTTCTTTTTTCGTGAAAATAAAGACCTTTGCTCTGATCCATTCATTTTTCTCAAAATCACAGCACAAATATTCTGCAAGTCTTGAAATATTTATAAGAAAGTTCAATGACACCGGAGGGGAAAGAGTTAAATAGCATTGAGAGACTGAGGAAGTAGAATGGAGACTTTAACTTTCACCAGAGCACGATTTCATCGCGATGATTCTGCTTCTGCAGCATGATGGTGGAGACACGGGGAGACAAAGCAGAGGGAAAGCAAACAACCACAAAAGGCCAGGCACACAAACACATAATGTCAACCAGAAGCTCAGGACCAGTCTCTTGGCAACTCCAACTTAATCACCCCCCACCCCCCGGAGCAAATATATCCTGTCTGGAGCTTCTGTAGAAAAATTAGTTCAGCCATCCCAGGAACTGGTGTGTATTCAGCATGTATCCTCAGACATGCCCTGACTAACAATCACTGCTGCGTCAGTACACAATAACAGCAAGTGCTCTCACATCGCTGCGGATCAGACCATCAACCTGCCTGCGAAGCCACACACCTGTCTGTCACACAAGGTGGTCCAGGAAGATGACAAGGAGCAAACGTATGGACCCGCTAAAACCCAGTCTCTCTCTCTGTCTCTGTCTCTCTCTCATACATTCACTCACACGCACACACACACACACACACACGACTGTAACAAAAAGCAAGTCATACCCCGTACACGTGCTTCGCCCCGGCCTTGGCTGCAAACATGGACAAGATCCCGGTCCCACTCCCAACATCCAGCACTATTTTATCCTTGAAGACGTGCTTGTTGTGGTACATGGAGTTCCTGTATGTGAGCGTCCTCACCTCATCCTTCAGCATCTCCTGGAATAAACACACGACACACTCACATCAGCAAGGTGTTGATGCGGCCGTCCCCAACGGAGAGAGAACACTTGTGTTGAAAACATTTTGGCTGACCAGGGATGTGTGGATTTGCTTTGATTTGTGCAGTGGAGGGGTGGCAGCAGCTCTCAGGCTTCACCTAATCTTATTCTGTTTCTCTTGTCATGTGGTTTAACATTCAAATCCTTGGCTGGTGTTTCTGAACAAGTCCCAAGAAACTGCAGGCCCAGTCTGCATCTGCTCTCGCTCATTGTGAGTGTGAAGAATGTTCAGAAATGACAAAAATACACCTGACCTACATTCCACAAATATAAAAAATTCATACAGTAGGTCACACTGAGAACAGGCTCTTTTTATACCCTCATCTGTTTAGAATGTGGCAGATCTCTGCAGGGAACTACAGGTGCATCCATAAAGTGTGAATTGTGGAAATTGGAAAGAAGGAAGGTGAGAATTTATCGCAGGCTTTGTGGTGCACACTCAAGATTGAAATAAGGGTCATATGTTTCGATAAAGTCCATCTTTAAATTGCGTAAAACTGACACAAGTCTGATTTCAATTGCCTTCCATCACGCAGAGCAGGCGTCTGAAAACAGATGCAAAAAGACGGGGACATTCAGCCGACAGCTGCAGACAGTGTGGCCTCTCCCAGATGGATAGAATTGGAGTGTATTTGCCCAATTCCTCCAACAACAGAGATAATTTGAAGGTGAAGTCGATGACAATGACCTTCTTTAGAGAGGCATCATTATTTCTTTAATCCAATATCAGTTAAGATGAATCCTCAGGCCTCCTTTCTTTATTTGGCCAATAAAACAGAGAAAAAGACTCAAGGAATAGAGAGAAGTTGAAACTTATTGTTCTCTTTCTCACATGACTTCAAGAATATTTTTGAAAGACAAAGAAAAAAGAAAAAAGATGAGTCCGCTAAAATAAATGCACAAAAGGGAGCTGATGTGTGCGGACTCTTCTTTTTCTTTGTCTTCCTATATTGATTTTGAGTCCAGCACCTGTTTATGGGACGTGCGCGACTTCTCTACTTTTGCAATTAAAGAATATTTTTGCAACCCAGATAAAACCCTATAAACTCTCCTGTATGTGTTTAAAACCTGAATTTAAATATTATAAATAATTTAAATGTATAAAACATCAACATCATCCCAATTTATTTGTGTAGATGTAGATACAGAACCAAGTCACCCACATTTATGTACAACCGGAATGATTAAATGTTAATTATTTAAACATTTACCACCAGCCTGCCTCATCCATTCATGTTATTTACATTGATTTTATATTGTGTAATATTTTAAACATAAAACAAAACACAATTGAAATTAAGGAGATAATTTTCCTTAAATGTTTTTGTTTTTCTGAATTAATGAGATCATTTATTCAAAAAAGAAAACTGCACTGCTGTTTTTAATTATATAATTAAGTCGTTAAATCAGAAACGCAGAGCAGATGGTTTTCTTCTCTGAGGTGAATTCAATACACTTCTAGAGATTCCCGCTCCACCAGCATGGAACCCACGATGCCTACCGTTCAATAACTTAAGCTCTTATGTTGCATTTAATATTTCCACCCCATCTTTCCTTTCATATGTGGCTTTTCACAAGCTGATTCTGTGTATCCATTGCTTTCCTCCATGTCCCCTATCCCTGGGATTTGACATTCAAAGTTTAAATGACTTGGTTCCATTTAGTTCTTCGATGTTCCTCCTTTCCTGGGGCTGCGACCAGCTATCAGGACTCAGGTGTAACAGCCAGCGAGTGTAATTGTCCCTGACAACAGCAGATGCAGAGATTAGAAACGGATTATCCATCACCAGTTGTCACCGCCATGGGACGTACCTCATGGATACCAAAGTGAGCGTAGGAGTCAAAGTAGTAGTCTCTTGACGTCATCTCCTCTGGGTTGAGGAACTTGGCCATCTTGCCCCGTCCAGGACAGCTCGGGAGGCTGGCAGCATGGGGTGTGTGTGGCGGGAGAGGAGGTCTCGGGGCATGCTGGATGGAAGGCACCGGCTTGGGCAGCGAGGTGGGTTGTGCCGACTGGGATGGAATGATGCGGATTGGCTGGGGCTGTGGCTGCTAGAAATACAGCGGAATAGTGATTTATTCGATCTAACATTCATGGCATTGGAAACAGATGTTCTGTTCCTACCCAACAGTGAGAGAGACACTCTTTCTTTTTGCATTAGTTTTATCAGCTCTCCCCCTTTTCATGTGCTCTCCTGCCTCCAGCTCATCTGTCAGCTTGCTGGTTCATGAAACGGTTTGCTGAGTCCAAAGACATCTTTGAATCCAGAGGATACTGTGACTGGCTGAAGGCAGCCTGTCTGTCAACTCTAGGCAGAAGAAGAAAGAAAGTTCTGCTTGGCACCAAAGGTGCGTTCGCAATCACGTCCGGGTCCTGTTGGGGAGGTTCGCTGGTGTATGAGTGAAACAGAGAGATGAGCTCAGGAACACACATCCAGCATTGCAGCAATTCCGACGGTAAGCTTTCATATTCTGAATGATGAATGACCACCGAGGTGGCAGAAACATGATCTTAACGTTTGAACCGGGGAGGAAGCAGAGGAAAGAAAAATGAGAGGTTCCTGTCACAGGCGGGTCTGATGAAGGGAACTCTATACACTCTCATGCATCGAAAGAAGAACCTGATCTGCTTTTTTCTAGTTTGATGCTACAGCACAAACAAATGTGCTGGAATTCAATTGCTTGAATCTTTCATTCATTCTTTGTCATACAGACGCGCAACTTCACCCCATCTGATGCCAAAACTTTCAAAACAGTAGACACATTTACGTCTCAACAGTAACATTCAATCAAGGGCCAAAGCGTTCATCTCCAGTGCCGCCTCAAGCTTCTGGCACGAAGACATCTGTCAGGATCATGACTTTATGTTTTAAAACCTCCAACTTCACTATTTTGTTCTCTCTTTCATTCCGTAGCAACATGGGCAGCTGGTAGCAATAAAACGCTCCCTAAAAACTCAGAGCGTGTTATCAGTCAGGACAAAGCTGAAGATGAACTGGTGTGGAAAGCAGAGGATTTAGCGGATGAAAGTGACCAGTTAATAAAGATCTCACCCTGCATGTCATGCATGTGCACTGCTGTTTGATCTATTGTCAGTTTTTGCTGTCAAAAATAAAGGTCTGGTTTTTGTGGTCGAACCATTGCTGGATAAAGAGCACAACCCCAGCACTTCCTTCACAGCAGACGCTTCAGGTGAAAAATTGCTCCAACAAGCTAAAGTTGCTCAGCCACGTTTTGCTTGAGTAAATGTACAAGGATATATGTTTTTGAGAATAATGAAGTGTTCAAAAGTACATTAACTTTTCAATTTTAACGAATTGCTCATTTGTTTTCACGATGCATTTGGAAAATCGGAAACCACCGACAGTAGTGAACGAGTTCCCTGTGGAGCCACGATGAAGCAAAGTCAGGAGAAATGACTGTAAAACCTTCAGCATAGAAACGCAACTGAATTCACGCTGAATGTTATCAGCTATCAATCGGGTTTTTAAGAGGAAAATCACATTTTATAAAGAAATAAATACTACTGTGCAAATACTCCAAAATGTACTTAAAAGGTCAATATGCTTCAAAAAGCCAAAATTAGAGTTTTTTCTTTCAAGCACTCACAAATAGTTGTCTTTAGCTCACAAAGATGGTTTTTTCCCCTTCTTGCATAATTTTCTAGCTTCAGGATGCAGAAAGAGCCAGCCATGTATAGTTAGCTGAGAGCTAATGGAGCTAACAACAGCAAAGCTGTCCCAAACACCTGCTTACCAACTCTCAAGCGCTCTGTCCATCATGATATACGTCTCTTTATCCAGCCACAGGATCAGTTACCCACCAACACTTCGATATGAGCAAAAACAACCTACAAGCGCTCACAGCGAGGTGATGCGCGGGGAGAAAAATCTCTTTGTGAGCTCAAGAAACCTGAGATGAGATATCAGGCAGAGCAGGTCAATCAGAATCAGGTGCCAGCACGGGCATTCTTCACGCATCAGCTGACTTCACGCACAGATGCGGGAGCGACGATGCTGATCCGTGTATTAATGCATGCTCCATTCCACAGCTTGCACCACGTAACGAAGCATGAGACGTGTCACTGATCACACAGTTCAAATCAGCTATAACCCAAAGCAGTTGTGTGTGCAGTCTTTAATTAAAAAAAAGAAGAAGAAGATCTGTGTGGTTTACTACAGCCTCATGATGTAACCTTGAAAATAACACCAACAAAAACAATAATCACGATAACAACACCAAAGAAGAGCTCTGGTGCAGCGTCTGCAGATGCACATGGACTCAACTGGAAAAATGTGGATTGGTGCATCTCTACTTGTGGGTACTTGAGCAAAGTACACAGTAGGAGTGAAGTATTTAATTTAATAATATTAATATTTAATATAGTACCGAAGTAAATGTGCTCTGTTGCTTCCTCCCTTAAAAGATGCTGGTGTTGTGAATTATGGTGGATGTGATGTGAAATGACGTATAACATAAAACAAAAATGGGCCACCTTTATTTTAATCAGGCGATTGTAGTCATTCCTGTCAGCGTTCAACACAGTTATGGAGCCGTGCCACTCTACTCAGGAAGGAACCAGCCAGGTCCTGCTAGCTGCCCAGATGTGGGACCACGATGGCGGCCTAGTGGTGACACTTGGCTAGTGGAACTTTGAAAGAGTTAATAGTGTGTGAGGTCACCAGCAGTTGAAGTGTGACTGCTGTAACTTGCCACATCAGCACTTGATCTACAGCCACATTGATCCAGTGGGCGTGAAGTCAGGTTTCTCTCGGTGGAATTGATTTTCTTGTTTGGACCCCCATCCCCACCCCCACACAAACACACACACACAAACACACACCTACACACACACACACACACACACACACACACACACACACACACACACACACACACACACACACCTTTATGTATCTCTCTTAAACAGCCCTCCTATTTATCTTTGTCCTCTCCTCTCCTGCTGCGTTCAAAGACACAGATAGTCCCCAAAACAATGATGTGTGAAGGTACTCGGTCACAACATGGTGGACTCGCACTGGAGCTGACCTGGGTCAGCCAGGTGGGGGTGTGAGCAGGGACCCTGATGGTGGCAGCTGGTCAGACGCCAGCACACGTTCACGTGAGTGCTGCTGGTCTCGTACAGCAATGAAACGCTCAACTGGTGAGATGGAACTAGAAGTTTTTTATTTTCAGTCTTTTCCTTTCCTTCAGCAGATTTCAGACTGATCGGTACCAGGACCGGGGAACCTGAAACACATGGATGGGCGCGAAGTGGTGTCATGATGGTGGTGCTAGGACGGAGTGTCTCAGTGCCCTGTCTGTCACCTTTATTATTATGTTTATTAGATTTAATTTCGTTTCCTGAAGCTCTGTAATTTTTTCATCACTGAATCACCATAACAGGCAGTTATGCAGTGTTCTCTCTATTCACTGTCTTCCATTCTTTCTCTCTGAGCCCTGCTGTGACTGAGGTAGCTCTCTGAATACTCTGTTAGTCATATAATACTGGCCCACTGTTTTGCTGTGGTCAAGCAACCTGGAAATCAGAACTCTAACTTCAGGAATCACTGCGTCCATGCTGAGGCCAATTCAGAGGACACCGCTAGGTCAGTAGCTAATATGCTAGCTCGTCACAACAGGGACAGATATTAAAATCCCACGATCAGATTGAAACTAAACATATTTCACATATTACACAATTAACATCTCAAACTAGGTATGAAAATGTTAAAAACAACAAACAAAACCAAAACATGTTTATAGCAATGACGTTGCTGACATCCAAGTGACATCAAGTCCAGGAACTCGGAGCTCTGAAATGACAGAATCCCTCTGGACATTGTTCAGTTCATTTTCCCGATATGGAGCTTGTGTTTTCTGAATGCAGCATCAAAGTTTAGAGAAGTACACTTGAAGTACTCTTTACCTGGAAACTTATTATACAAATCTAGTTTTCATTTGCACTGCAAACACAGCGATGTCTGCTCTGGACTATTCGTACATGGCTTCAGGCAGTACAAGATATAATATGATAATGACTAGCCAAGATTTAAACAGATAGAAAATGAACCACTGATTCAATACACACACACACACACACACACACACACACACACACACACACACACACACACACACACACACACACACACACACACATACAAACACAGTTCCCACTAGTCAGACATTTTACTTGGGCCTTGCTTTTTCCTGTACTATGTGCTGAACCATGTTTCTCAGAGGTCTTGACAATATAAAGCATAAAGCTATAGTTTTAATGCATTCTAACTGTAACTTTTTAATGCATTAATAACAACCATGAGAAGTGGGTGCCCTTTGACCCCTGAATTTATAGGTTTAATTTCACTTAATGTTTTTAGTGGCAATAAATTCGTCAGAGAATAATGGTGCTTTTAGATGAGGTTTCCTATGAGCCTACCAAACAATTCATAAATGATTAATAAACTCGCTGTAGGGCAGGAATACTGCATTATTCAGTCATTCATCGTCTTCCGCTTATTCCTTTCTATTCAGGATCGCGGGGGGGCTGGCATCTACGGGCGAGAGGCGGGGTTCACCCTGGACAGGTTGCCAGTCCATCGCAGGGCCAACACAGAGACGAACAACCATTGGCTCTCACATTCATACCTACAGTCAATTTAGAGTCTGGATTAACCTGGTCCCCTCTTGATGTCTTTGGACTGTGGGAGGAAGCTGGAGTACCAGAGAGAACCACAGGAACAGGGAGAACATGGAGACTCCACACAGAAAGATCCTGCGCCCAAGCCGGGACTCGAACCTGGAACCTTCTTGCTGTGAGGCCACAGTGCTGACCACTGCTCCACCGTGCAGCCCGAATACTGCATTATGTTTTTTTTAAAATAAGCCTCAACAAGAAGCATTAACTATAATTATAATTACAATTATAATTGTCAGTAAACTTTGAGTTGGATAGCGCACAAGAACAAACATCTCTTTTTCAGCAGAAGGGATCATTCTCAGTGTCTGACTGAAAAAAAGAGCAGAACTTGATCAACAGCTGGTTCTACGCCAAGACTCAGAGATGTATAATCACACGACGGGTCCACAGAAGGGCTGATTAAAGATGTCAGGTTTAATGGAGAAGCTGATGAGTGCTGTCTAAAAGTTACAGTGCAGAAAAAGAGAGGCAGCTGGAAGTCTGAGTGCTGTCAGAGCAGAGCAGCTGCAGGAAGAAGGTGGCGTGCGCCCGTGCTGCTGATGCTTCAGGCCGATAACTGGCTGAACTTTGCGTGTCCCTGCGTGTCAGTATCACATCACAGGCAACGTTTCTCATGACCTCCAGGAGGGAAGGCAGTCACTCTCATCATGATGAGCATCCTGAAGCTTGTAGTCAGGGAAAAGTCCTCCAACTGTCTGGGAATCGTTCTCCTGCCTCAACATTTGGGTTCTTCTGATAACCCAAACCCTCCAAAACAGCAGCGGAAGCATCATGAGATGTATCAGGTACCGTGCTTCCATACTGATACTGAAAGTTTTAAGAAGTGCATCTCATGAATATACAGTTCTTGCTTTGAGGGAAATTTGGGTGATGAATAATGTATGATGGAGCAACACGCGTGAGGCTGTCTCCAACTTCACAGGCTGTTTTCATCTTTTAAGACAAACCTGCTCCCACGATGTGAGGAGAGGGAGGGATGGAAGGAGGTAATGAGATGTGTCAGGCTGGAGGTCAGGGCTTTAAGTGAACTGAGATTTGGTGATGTGATTGTTGGGGGTCAACTATTCATTGCATCATTGGGTTTCCCTCTTACTGAGACCTGAGGGACACCAGCACGTTTCCTGCAGAGCTCCCAGGGTGCTGCAGTACCTTGGACAGCACGAGTCAAGTCATTTCATTGAAGCAGCAACACATTTTTATGTCTCATTTAAATCAGTTTGCATGCATGCAAACATTAATGCACACATTCAGACACTGCATGAGTGGAGACTGTGGCAGACAGAGTGGAAGGGCAGATCTCCTGCTCAGATAAAACCCTGAAATCCCTGCAGAAGCACCAGAACCTCGCGAGCTACACGGTTGAAACAGAGGCTGCTGCAAGACGATGTGATGCACATGTGGAAGTGAAGCTCACTCCATCACACACACACACACACACACACACACACACACACACACACACACACACACACACACACACACACTTGTCTGACGCTTAATTGCTGCCTTCAGTGCCTGTTTCGGCTGAGTAAACATCCTAGCAGGAGGATACTGCTGTCTCACTATCCGGACGCTCCCCGTCTGCATTAGTCCGAGATGCAACTTTTAAAGGCAGGACTGAGGGACCCACTGAGGTCTCTGACAGAGTCCGAAAACTGAGCTCTCTAATTTGTAGAGAAATCAAAGGTGTCACTTACCTCACTGCTCTCCGACTCCGCCATTTTTCTCCTGAGCAGCATGCAGCGGGACGAGTGCTTAATTCCCATAAGAGCCCGCAAAATGTGCTTAGAAGTAAAGAAGGGTGAGAAATGCAGCTCCTGATGACTGGGCTCCAACGTCTTTATCAGTGATTTTGTCTCATTCCAAATCTGTAAGGTTCTTTTTCATTCTAGGGCTGTAAAAGCACACAGACACGTGAGGTCCTGAAAGCGGTGCTGCCACAAAGTGCAGCTTCCATGGTGCCAAAGTTTGCGGTCCTGGAGAGCGTCATCAGCCGAGAAGAGACGGGCTCACCAGCATCCTGACACACCGCTGTCTCACGTGAGGATCTCAGCAGCCTGATGGTCGCCAATACACTCTTTCACGTTGATTCCTCTACCGCAACATTGTTGCTAAAAATAGTCTCGCCGCCGCTGTTACCTCACACACAGAGAAGACTCGCAGCTGCATACACGCACAGAAATCTGATGAGTTCACTCTCAAAAGGCACCCACGTGTCTCATAGTGCCCCGCGCGAGCATGGAAGCCCACCCACCCACTCATCGATGGATCTCGCCCGGAGTCCAGACCGTCGCTGTCCGGGTGCTGAACACTGCAGGAGAAGTTGAAAGTTGCTGAGAATCGAGGAAGCTCTGCATGAAGTGGCCACTCCTGGTCAGGGTGCTGACGGACTGAGGGCTGGATCAGAGCCAGCTGCTGTCCAGCTGACAGAAGCTTCACCTGCACCAGCAGGACCACCCCGGAACACTCTCTGGTGTCACACCATGCTCTCTGATGTCACACCATGCTCTCTGATGTCACAACACGCTGTCTCTGACGTCAGAACGCACTCTCTCTGAAGTCACAAAACACCCACTGTCTCTCTGACGTCTGGAAACAGTGTGGTGTAAAGTTGTATTGTCCCTTCCATGGTGTCATGTTGTGGAGTTCAGAGGGATTTCATTTAGGCTGGAATGTTGAGGGACTATTTTAGTGGAACGTATGTAGGACGCTCTGGTGCTGTAATGTCCCACTGACCTTCCCAGGCAGTCATGAGGTGTCAGAGGGTTGAGAGCCTCTCAGGGGACGGTCAGGATTTTCTCTGGACTAATATGGTGGTCGTTCCTTCCAGGCTTCCTTTCAAAAATCCTGATATTAGTGACAGTTGTGCATTCTGGGAAGTTGATGCAAGAACCTAAATCGAAACAAACGTTGGCATTATTGTTCGGTCCTCTGAGGTCATTTAATGCCACTCTGGGTTCTAAAATCATTGTGGGAACATGGTGGAGGGACCTAGAAGAAACATTGTGTTCCCTTAACTCCCAGAAGACTGGAAGATATTCGGTTAGACCTGAATGTTCCCACCCCCTTCCCTCTCAAGAACTGCACATTCTTATCAGGGAAAAACCTAGCTGGAGGACACAAATAATCCCAGAACCTTTCAGAACATTCTAAATGTCCCCTCTTAAAATATGCTAAGGGAACATGTACATATGAGCTGTGCAGAACCATATACAGCAGGAACACTTTCTATTTTTGACAAGAACAGTACAGGACTGGAACTTTCTCCTGTCACTTTTGACGTGTCACAACTAAAAGAGGATGTATCGGGAACGTTCCCTCCTCAGTGTTCTGTAAAGTTTGGATGTTGGATGTCACCTTTAGGGAACATCATGTCCTCAGAACGTCCCATCCCTTGTTCCATGCTACCCATAGCAGAGTGGTTTTGGCTCCTACGCCCAGGCGCTCCGCTGCAGAACGCCTCGGCTGTTTCATAACTGCTACTGTATCTGGTCTCTGAAGTAGTCTGCTTTTCCACTGGAGTCTATTTTGAGGAGAGGCCATCCCTCTCCTCCACCCACACCACTCATCACTTGTTACATTATTCAACAGAGAGGGTAGGCAGACACTCACCAGGCAGTCAGCTGGCAAAAAGAGAAAAGCTGCCCAACTGTTCTATTCACTGTCATCACACACTCACACACAAACACACACACACTTAAAAATAAATGTGTTAAATGGGTACATGTATTATCTACACTTGTGTGTACCTGGGCAGTACATGTGGCAGCTGCACGGTAAGACATTGCAATTCAGTGCACCTGATAAGTGCCCAGTGTGTGGGTCCGGAGATCAATAATTCCCCACACAGACGAGCTGGTGATGCAGTCAAGCAGGTTTACCGCTAAGATGATCTCTGATCTCAGTCTAATTATTCCTCTTTCATTATGTGATGTATCATTTCTGTCAAAGGCAGCGGGCGACGTGCCTTCCTTACTGGGTCAGCTTCTCTTCTCCCAGTGGGAGGATCACAATCAGAGCCACACTGAAAATGCTTCAATTAGCTCTTCGCCTCCCTCTGATGTGTATCTTTGGGTCTTTTATCATCGCCTGGCTGATTGCAGCCGATTGTTGCCTTTTCTCCAGATAAAGAATGATGCTCAGATCAATGCTAACAGTCCATTGTCCAAAGCCACAATCATTGCTTCCTCCTCTCTTCTATGATGTGTGTGTGTGTGTTTGTGTGTGTGTGTGTGTGTGTGTGTGGTTGTGAGGAGTCATTATCTTTGAGAGAACACGACAGCCTTGCGAAGCTTAATTAGGTACTCCTGCCTCTTTCAGTTTAACATGAACTTTTTGAATTGCAGTTACACTAAGAGAGGAGTAACAGAAGGAGCAAATGGATTGGACTTCATTAAATCCAGTGTACAGTGAGAACAACTGTCAGACGCAGTTTAATTATGTGTTAGGAGTTTATTGTTCAGCTTGGACTGCTGCTAACAGATTACTTCTCTGACATTTTGCTGCTTTACTTGTGAATCCAGTACACAGGAAGTTAATTTCCACCACAGCTCTGCCAGAGTCTGACTCCAAAGTATGACCTTTACGTCAACAGCCCTGAGGTCACAGGTCACAGGTCTGATGATGCATGATCACGTCCTGCACAGCTCAGGTTGAAGTGAGGCTTCACCATTTTATGTAGAGTGCAGAAAGAGCCAGACACATTTATTTAGCTTGGAGCTAATGTCTCTAAAATGATAAGCAACAGCAAAGCTGTCTGTAAACATCTGTTTACGTGCAGTGTAACATGGTCAGTAACCCATGAACACTTTCAGTTGAGCTAAAAAGAAACTAACTTTAACTCTTAGCGTCTCTCATTTTCAGTCAGGCCCAGCATGACTAGCTGGTGTAGTCAGCCGATCATCGCTCGTACTCCATCTCGCTAGCGTCACATCTGCAGTCGTTCATCTTAAGCTCAAATAAAAATGTTCATGGATGACCATTGTTACAGATTATTGGCTGGATAAAGAAGACGTGAATGGGAATCTTTGTAAACCGATGCTTTAGGACAGTTTGGTGTTTTTAGCCATCAATCCCCATTAGCTTCAAGTGACTGGTGCTTCTTGGCTGGCACTTCCTGCATTGTGATGCTACAACGACATGATGCAGTGGTGAAAACTGTTTACAGGAGGCAAGACACTTGCGAGTATTTGAAAGGCAAACAAAACACCTTCTGGCTGAAGTACATGAACCCCGAATTACAAAACTCTGTTTTCCCAGTTTTCAAAAAAAAAAAAAAAAGAAGACAAAATAGAATGTGAAAAATACCAAAATAACAAACTGCAAGCCAGTTAGTTGTGTTGCTAAAAGAAAAAGGCTAAAATTATTGGTCCATCGCTTTTCCAGGAGCAACATGTTGTGCACAGTGAAGAAAATAGAAACGCCAGCCCAGCTAATTCCTCAAACTGATCAGTGACTATCGGAAAATCCTAAAATCCTCTTCCCTACGATGGAGTAACGGTGATGGAAATCTTTCCTTCAAATTGAGACGTAAAGTGTGTGCAGCACGCCATCAGGTCCGGGGTAGCACCTTTACAAGGGTGTTAGGGTGTTAATAGTGTGAGGTACTTCCAGTTTATGGTGCTATGCTGCTCAAAGATGTTTTACATGGGAAAGAAACAATGAACAAACAGGTTGTATTAGGGAAACAGAGGAGAAGAGATTGTAGAGAACCTGGATTCTAGGTTGGAGATTCCTTTTTTTCCACGTGAAGGGAAACTGGTAGAAACCAGTAAATGGGTTTTATTTGGCAACTTGCCAAATAAAGTGAGTAAAACTGAACGAGTCAAAATGTTTGATTTCTATAAAGGTAATATGATTTCATTTCCTACTGCATTCTTTCCTTAAATATGGGTACTGAAAAACAAGGGATTTGTAATTGTTTTTGTATCATGAAAGTATCTACTGGGTGCTAAGCAAAGTGAAGCAGTCGGCTTCCTAAAGGAGTTTCTCCTTCAGTTGAATATATGACATAATTCAGTTCATATGTAATCTGCAACATCAAATAAAAACGAATCTTTTCCAAATGTTTTTTTTTTTTATGGCAGCTGTGATGGACATTTTTTCCTTTGACAGGCAAGCTACTCACACAAAAACTCCTGGTATTTGTTATGGATGTGGAGTAGTTATTTTGATTGAGTAGAGAATTTATCTCATGAACGTCAACACGCTCAGCTTGTTGTCAAGGACTTGACATGATACATTCTGTACTTTGGGAGTAGCAGCGGGGAGCTTGCTGGACTTGGATGATTACACTCTTCCAAGTTAGTCATGGGTTTTCACCCAAAGATGTGTGCCAGAGAACAGGTACTTCATTTGCAGAAAAATATATTTGAACCAGTTGATGTGGACTTGAAGATTTGTGTCTACGCCCTTGTGCTTGTAAAAGCTTAACATATTCCACTATCAACACAAGAAAAAGAGACAAGTGTCTCATTATGGACTTTTCCTGCTGAGCTGCTTTCCTAAATAATAGAGTCCAGGATTAACCAGGAAAGTAATTCTGACAGTATTTATATAAGGTTTAAATAGGTCAGCCACATTAGAGAGAAATCATGGTTAGGAGGAGCATGCTTTCACACTTCCTCTTTGAATTACACTGGAAAAATTCTCAGAAAATATCACGTCTTGTCAAATATGAGGCTTCAGATAGCGAGGAGTTGATTTCCAATCATGAAGAGTAGAGACTTACTGCTGCCAGGTGCAAATCTAGACCCTTTACCAAGTGTTCTTATTGTACCTGCAGAGAGTTCTCCTTGTTGTCTGGCACATCAAATTGAGTCAGACCTGGGGCAGGGTCATGGGTCATGGTCTGACAGGTACCCAGGTGGACCATTCACTCCTTTTCTCATCAGTGGGTTGCCTTCCGGTGACAACTGTGAGAACCGTTGCTCTGCTGGTGGCTTTCATTCTAGAATTGTTGCCTTAAAGATTGGCTTGATCAGCCTTGTCAAGGAGATGTGAGGGACAGCTGGACACTTATACTTAGGTATGGCAACATATCTCGGAGTCAGAGGCAGAGGACAAACTGTGGAGGCATGATAGGCAGCAAGCGGCAAGAGACAATGTGGGGCAGTTTAGTTCATTGCTTGCTTCTTTTAGCTACAATCAAGTGAAGAGTTGCTGGAGTTGGCTGTTACTGTGACATCCCATCCAAATCCAAGTTAACCTGAACACTGTTACATTTGTTTTTCCACCCAAAAGCAGAGAATGACGCTGAGGGTGGTATTTGAGGCATCCACATCCACAACAAATCCCAAGCCAGGATCCCAGTGAGGAAGAGAATTGGTCTTTGGGTCTCTGGAGTGCAGCTTCTGCCTCAGGGGTCTAGGAAAAGAGGGACTTGGTTGAGATGAGCTGAGTGAGAGGGGCTGCAACACAGTTGTTTACCATGTTTACATGCACACCATATTCCAATTAAGGTCCATTTTCTGGTTGAGGTAATTTTCTGAATAAGGTGGTCAGCACTGTCGCCTTACAGCAAGAAGGTTCTGGGTTCAAGCCCCAGCCGGAGCACGGGGTCTTTCTGTGTGAGTCTGCATGTTCTCCCTGTTCCTGCTGGGTTCTCTCTGGTACTCCAGCTTCCTCCACAGTCCAAAGACATCAAGAGGGGACCAGGTTAATCCGGACTCTAAATTGACCGTAGGCGTGGCTGGGAGAGCCAATGGTTGTCTGTCTCTATGTGTTGGCCCTGCCATGGACTGGTGATCTGTCCAGGGGGAAGGCTGCTGGGATAGGCTCCACCCCCCTGCAACCCTTAATATGGATGGATGGATGGGTTTGTCTTTATTTGTTCCAAGTTGCATAAGTTACACTTCTCCACCTGGACAGTAGGAAGCGCTGTAACACCAACTGGACATGTGTTCATCTTGATTTCTAGAATAAATAAATATCGTCAAGAGGAAGTCTTGAGGGCCTGGAACAGCGGGAATGTTGACGGGACTGAAGGGCATCACAAGACACTCATGGTTACATGTGGTCCTCTACTCATCTCCTGGATCTCTCTCCTGCATACTGAGGTGAAAAGCATGACACAGTTCAGTGAAATGGTGAACTGATGGAGGGAGCTGAAAGCTGAGTCACCGAGGGGTCACGGCTGTTTCCTTGCAACGTTGATTCTGTTAAATCCCAGGGACAGAGGGAGGGATGCTTCTCCTCCACAAAGAAAAAAACCTGCTCTCACCAGAGATGTAAAATCCACTGATGAGGGCTGTATATTGTATATTTTTAGACACTTTTTAATGGCACAACAGGATGTTTGGTGTTGCAAAGGGAAGGAAAGTCTCAAGAACACTGAGATCATTATTATTAAAATTCTACTCACAAATACTTGAAAATATCCCTTTTAAAATCCCTCCATTTTCTTCCGCTTAGCCTATTGGGGGTCGCGAGGCTGAATCCTATCCCAGTGGCTTTTGGACAAATGGTTGGGTTCACCCTGGACGGGTCACCAGTCCATCGCAGAGCCAACACAGGCACAGGGAGAACATATAGACTCCACACAGAAAGATCCCGTGCCCGAGCCGGGACTCGAACCCGGAACCTTCTTGCTGTGAGGCGACAGTGCTGACCTCTGCACCACCGTGCTGGCTCCTTTTTAAATGTGTATAACAAATAAATCACTGCATACATATGGTATCTGCTTCTAGAAAAACTTCATGTTAACTACACACAGTAGCACCAAATCAGCCATAACACAACCACTGAAGTGAATAACATTGACTACCTCATGACAACTCTATGACCCACCCAGGGGTGGGAGGCAGGAAAATTGGATGAGCGCGAGGATCTGAGCGCAAGGATCTGAGCAAATTTTCTTCAAAAAAGGCCAGACAGTCATGGCTAGTCATGGTCAGAGCAGCAGGACCAAGAATATCGCATCATGCACCTGGTTCTCCTTAATGGCAGTGGCCATTTACAGTACAATGAAATGACCAGCCACAATGCCAAAATGGTTCAGAAGTGGTTTGAGGACCACAACAGTGAGCTGAGGGTGCTGACTTGGCCCGGAGTTCCTTCGATCGCAGTACGACCGAGCATCTGTGGAATGTGATGGACAAACTCGTCTGATCCACCTCACAACTTACAGGACTGACAGCAAGGGCCAACAACAAAGTTTGGCCTCAGGCTAATCCAACATTAGATGGCACGCTAGTACATCAGATTATCACGAAAGGCCCAATCAAAGGCTGAAAAAGGAAACTGATTAATAAAACAATGGTGAGTGTCTTGTTGTAAACATGCTAAACACTGGTGTCAAACAAGAGGAAGGTTGACAGCCATTGAGCAAAGCAAGAAGAACGGAAAGACAACTGTATTCTTCCAAGCTGTTTCTAACCAATTAAGCAGACATTCATTGTTGCTGTGGCTGGTGCCCATCAACACATCCACTCATGTCTGTCACTGACACTTCAGTTCACAAGAGGGCGAGTGGTGCAGCAGTGATACTTTCCCGCTGTCTATTAGTTGGAAATTAGCAACAGTAGAGAGAGCAATCACAACAACACAGGGTGTGCCTGTTTCTCAGCGTAGCACAAAGGCTCCAACAGACAAATGAGACTTGAGTCAATACTCAGATTTGACCCGGCCTCTATCGCCTCGTCATGATTTCAGCCCAGCTGACTTTGAGTCAGAAGTCTTCAGGTGTCTCATCAACAGCTGCTTGTGGCTCAAAGACACCTGCTTGTTTGAGTTTGGTTTCACTGATTTCTTTGACGCCCTGAGGATGTTGAGGCAATGATTTGGTTACTTTGGCATTTAAATGAATGATAGGAGTCTTTTAAGTTGACAGCCGCTGATGAAGAACCACCTTTGCACTCTCAAAGAGTTGCACGCCAGTGTGTTTCTGTCTTCCAACAGAAAACTTTCCAAATTCACTGACTTTTGTTCTCATCGTCGGGTTTTTTCAAAGACAAAGTCATGTGTTCCAACTCATTATCAGGTGCTCGGCGGAGCACTCTAGGTTGCTGCATAGAGAGGAAGTTGGCAGAATTCACAGACTGTTTATTGTGTTGTGAATTTGATAAGGAAATGTGGTAGTTGCAGTTAACTTATGTCACGCACACACACACACACACACACACACACTCACACTCACACGTTTTAATGTTTGAGAATCTTTTTGATGTCCTTTGTGTTTGCGTCCTTGATGGGACTTAGAGACACACGACAAACTGACAAGTTTTTTGTTCCATGCCGCTCTGAAGTCGAAACAATCAGACCCGCTGCTGTCAAACCCACCCAACTGCCTTCGTGTTCAACTACATTGCTTTGCTTAGAGTTTTTCTTTAGATGCTGTAACTTTATGCCGATCACAGTATAACTGCCATATGAAAATATATTCCCTTAATCCAAGAGCATATGGCATAAATAACAAACACATGCAGAAACTGGGATTTGTACCATATTTGAATGAGACTTGTGTCACAGAAACAATGCAAGAACCTTACCATGTCCCACTTTTTGATAACTTGTAGAAAGTAAATAAATGTTCTCAAATAGAACAATAAATATGTACATGTTCAAAACCCTGAGTCAGGGCTTTCTTTGTTTCAGTCGTTCTACCAAGCAACGCCGTGAGAAACTGAGATTATGCTGAGTGGTTTGAGTGATGTCACAGCCACAGATGGGAGGGAGTTCGGGACATGACCTACAATGCGTCACTGGACGAGAATTAGACAGATGCCGCACTCCATTAATGTACACTAAGCAAAAGCATAACATAAACAACTAGTTAATAACCAGGTGTGACTTGCGGTATATAATCCTCATTCTCTTGTCCTCTCTTCCTCAAGTTCCTGCAGATAGGAGACACTCTGGGGAAAGGATCCATTTTTAATGACCCAACAGCAGGAGGAGCAGCATGGAAATGGGCCACAGTAGAACCCAGCAACAGGACCACTGGCACATTTTCATTCTGTGCAGGCATTTCAGGGAGGTAGCTTTCTGAAATTCGTACAAACACATGCAGTTCCCAACGCAACAGCCTTTGCAGGGTGCTAGCTCAAGCTTTCAGTGGCTCAGTGGCAGAGAACGCCAACATGATGCTAACATCATGTGAATGTATACTATGAACCAATTTTTGATTTTTCCCCTCATAGAAAGGTTCATAATAACCCATCCATCCATCTTCTCCCTCTTCTCCTGTTGAGGGTGGTGGGGGTGGAGCCTATCCCAGCAGCCTTCCCCCTGGACAGGTCACCAGTCCATGGCAGGGCCAACACATAGAGACAGACTATTGGCTCTCCCAGCCACACCTACAGTCAATTTAGAGTCTGGATTAACCTGGTCCCTCTTGATGTCTTTGGACTGTGGAGGAAGCTGGAGTACCAGAGAGAACCCAGCAGGAACAGGGAGAACATGGAGACTCACCCAGAAAGACCCCGTACTGGAGCTGGGACTCAAACCTGGAACCTTCTTGCTGTGAGGCGACAGTGCTGACCACTGCACCACCGTGCTGCCTCACAAATAACCTTTATTGTGACTTATGTTTCCCAAAAGATTTTAATACACTTCATTCACTTTTCAGGTGAGATTAAAAAACTGCAGGGGAAGTTGCAGGAGCGTAAACTGTCTTTTAGGCGTACGGGGTGGGAGCACACGAGCAGTGTCTGACCCCCTCCCTGCGGGTGAGCCCAGATTTACCGTGAAGGATGTTTCCTCTTCTCCTCAGAATAATATTCATAATTTTATTTAAATAAAGCGCTTTCCTAGAAACTCACACACTTTACAAAGAGCAGCAAGCACGTTAACATATGACAAAAAAAATCAAGCAAGTATATTAAACAGGAATTACAGGTTAAAGCCGTTCTGAAATGATGAGATTTGATGAGGGATTGGAATGTTGAGGGATTGCCACAGTCTCTGATGGGTTTGGGGAGAGAGTTACTGGGGGGGGGGGGGGCAGCTAAAGAGAAGGTCCTGCCCCCCCAGGCTGTGCTCAGTGCTGAGCAGTAGTGAGAAGACATTTACACCATGGTGAGTGGAGATGACGGGAAAGACTGAGCTAGGGGAGGAGGTCAGAGAGGTGGGAGGGGACGTGGCTGTGGAGGGCTGAAGGGTGAGGAGAAGGACTTGGAATGAACCCATCACTGTGGTTGCTACAACCAGCTACATGTTCATGTTGTTAACCACCTTCACCATTCTCGTAGACAAGAAGCAGAGAGAGAAAATCAAGGTGCCAGATGTCGTGCTTGGACTTGGTTGGATCCAACCGAACCACGCAAAGAAAGCTTGATTTGGCCCCACACATGCAAAGACTCACCAGCATCTGGTTGTGGTTAGTTTGTGATGAGTTTGGTTGTAGTGAGACCACAAGCTCATGATAAGAGACTTTCCCACATCTGATTGATCCGAGATTGTTTGCAGGAAAATGCTGACTGATCTTCATTCTGCATGTGTGAGATGCTGCAGAAATGGAACGCCTCCTCAGTATTCAGGTAAAGCAACTGCGTCTCCACACGGACCTCTTACACCCTGTGAGTCCTCATAATGAAGCTGTAAGTGCTCTCTTGTTTTCAGTACAAGCTGCCTGTGTGTGTGTGTGTGTGTGTGTGTGTGTGTGTAGGTGTGTGTGTGTAGGTGTGTGTGTGTGTGTGTGTATGTGTCTGTGCGTGCTGCTCAGCCACGGCTGCTTCATCCCAATCATCACTGAGCTCATCTCTTTACAGAGTGAAGCTCTGACAGATGTATGACAGCCCTTTCAAGTTCATCCTGTCGGCACAGAATAGAGGTCAATATGACAGTTTGTAGCACAGTTTAAAGTCTGGATGAAGGATTGGCTGGTGCAGAATAATTCCTGGAGAACTTTTACTGTGGATTTGTGTCATGCTGTTACACCATGAATCTTTTTTTTTTGGGGGGGGGGGGGGCAAATGGTGATAATAATCTCAGCCACATCTGAAGACCTGGAAGGAAAAATGAATACTGGCATCAAACTTTATGGATACTCGAGCCACTTGATCAGTGTTTGCACATGTTTCCTGTCTGTGTGGCAATAATACATTTCATCATAATATAATGAATTGACTGGATTATCAGAAAAGCCCTGCAATTTGTAAAAAAAAAAAAACAAGAACAAGAAAACGTTTGATTTTCTAGCTATACGTATATTTTATATATTTATGTGTGTGTGTGTGTGAACCCTCAAGCCATGCTCTGAAACCCATTTCATATGTTCATCCAAGCTTGACGGCGCTGCAGGTGCTCACCGTGCTGTTATTACTGGAGACATTAGGCTGCAGTGATTTAAAGCCTTGTGTTGTGTTTGCTGGTCTAACAGCTTCCCTGAGAGACAAATGCACAAGCACAACATTTCCAAACACATAAGCCTCCTCTCAGTCAGGACGGACACAACAACTGTGTGCTAACTCTCAGTCTTTGAGTTTGAACATTTCATAGCTCAGCAGGTGTAAAAGCACAAAGTTAATCACTATTAATTTGTACAGTGATCATCACCCTGTCAATATGATGTAAAACCCTCCAACGATGTATAGGCATCCATTCGGCGCTAACAGCCAATATGCCCTACTTGGTATGCAGGAGAGAGGAGGCTATAAAACGGCTCATTGCAGGTGACATCTTCCTGAGGGCACACTGCCAATGCAAAGGCTGAAAACTCATTCATTCTGGAGCACCAATTCATATTCATTACTCTCCCACATCTGTGGAACATGACAGATTGATTGAGACTGCCTGAAAATAAATGCAGTCCCAAACTGTTCCTCCGTTAGCCAATAGCCATCAGCAATTACCGCATCCCTGTGTGACTTGATTAATTATAGTTGGTGCCTCGGGAGCACAGGACCAACTGGAGAACGCCTGGGTGAAGACAGGAGGGGATTGAAGAGGGTGAACATCAGGTCACTGTAAAAGGAGATACCATGAGAAAACAGGAAAAGAAGGAAGTCAGTGCAGGTGAAAGAGAGAGCGATGTTCAACTTCACCAATCTTTGATGAGTAATTTACCACCTCAAAGACGTGTTGGTAGCACTTTCTAATGAGCCTATAGGAGAACACAGGTGTAGCCATTGTGCTGACACGTCTCTTGTTAACATTTTCTGAGGGTTTAAATGGCGTTAGTCACTCATCCCTGGTTGATAGAGGTGATAATCAACATGCCTGTATTGAAGTTTACGGCAACTTCATTGAGAGATGGTTTTATGAATATTGATTCAAGGATTATGATGAGCAACTAGTCCATCCGTCTTGTCCTTGGAGACGGTTATCCGTCAACACAACCAATCATATTAATATCCGTGTTTGTTTCCTTATCTTCGTGCATTGTTGAGGACATGTTAGAAGCATCAAGCAACCATCATTTTATCAAAGTGATACTTCCTCCAACGTGTGTAGTCGTTTGTCCAGTCCTTGCATGACCACTTGGTGGATCCAGAATTCTGAGTGCCTCATACTTGTTGCTAAAAGCAACTGGAGACTGATTTCCAGTTGTGGCCTGGTTCAGATTAGGAATGTAAACTCTGAGTCAATTACCACACCTCTTCATTTGTTTGAACCCCGTTGAAGTTAGTCCCTGATACGTCCCTTGTGTGTCTTGTATTACTTCCTGCCTTTCATGTTTCCTGCTATTTTTGATGGGATTCCCCTGTCTTGTTAATTAATCAGTCCACAGCCCTGCTCCTGGCTCCCTCCCTGCCCTCGCGCACTGTTGGAGCTCTCAATGGGTCTGAAAATTACAACCCAACCCAACCCAACGCGGTCCACAGGTTTTAAAGTCCAAACCCTTCCCAGCCCGACACAACCACATGAATAATCAACCCGAACCCGCCCCGCAGGCCGACCCCCCCCGCTCCGCTAGCATGGTTTTTCTTATACACAGCATCCATTCCATCAGAATCCAGAACCTCTGCAAACACTTTCCAACCTCTGATTTCCCTGCTCCTCTAGCAGCGACGGTGAATTCACCTGCAGCAAGTTTACTCTTCACCACCTCCATCTTCTCCTCCAGGGCCAGGCTAAAGGCGAGCAGCAGCAGCGTCAGGTCTGCCCCGCCCCTCTCCATGATGCATGTTACAGGCAGCAGCCTGTCAGAGACTTTCTTTACCAGTTTTTCTGAAAAACAGACAGCCCGACGTCCAACCCGACCCGACCCAACCCGACCCACTTGCACATTTTTTTGACCCAAACTCGCGGGTCCCGTCAATTTTGTTTGGCCCGACCTGTTAAGAGCTCTGCGAACTCTCACCTGCCTCTTGTTGTGTATTAAAGTTTCTCATTTCATGTATTCTTGGTTCCCATTTGTTCCCCTTGCTGTGGTTCTTTGTGGCTGTTTCATTTCTAGTTTTGTTGAATGTTTTAATCCCTTAATAATCAGCTCCTTCCTGTTTCAGTTCCACTGTGTCTGTGTTTGGGTCCATCTTTCTCCTTATCTCTCCTCCAGACATACAAACATCTACTGACAAGCACTCAAAGGCATCATCAAGTCTGATGAAAGGCTTCCTCCAACTGTTAATGAAGAGACTGGAGGCTTAATATCACTTTGGTGCAAAAAAAAGGCTTGTAGAAATTGAAATTTTAATCCCTGTGTAAATCCCTGCTGTGCTCAGTGACAAGAAAATCCCTGATTATGAATGTAGATCTATAAATTATAGAATGTGATACTAGATAAAGCCTCGTTTTGTCACCTGTGCTTTCCAAGATATGAAAACGACCATTAAAAGAGCTGGATGGAAGCATTTATTACCTGTACATTTCTCGTGGAAATGAGCGTTATTCCATATTCTCACTATCAGACATCATTTTCCTCCATCAGACACAGACACAGCTCCTGTCCAGTAATCAGTACTCGTTAATCTCGTCTAACACTGCACCTTGTTCACCAATGTCACAAAAGTAGGTTCAAGTCAACTAAAACAATCAGTTTATTCTTTCCTTAAACCACAGTTTCTTTTGGATTTTTTTTTATTAACCTTTGGTATCAACAAATATCAATTAAAGCACAAAGTCCAGAATTGTTTTTCTGTAAGTTGGATTCAGGAATCTGCATATGAACTCACACCACAGTCTAGAGCAATTGAGCTCAGAGCAAAGATGAGACAGTGTTCCAGCCATTTATTCCTACAAACTTAGCTGTAAGTAAAACATGATTCTTGATGACGACAGGAGCTTTTCAGACATCGTATCATACCTGGAGAATAAATCATGAGGTAAAGATATTCATGGGAAGAAATTCCTCAGTAATCATGAAACCTTTTTTGTTTTTTACTCTCTTCTGAGCATTTTATGTTCACAAAAAGACATAAAATCAATCAGGGAAATCATAATGGTTATCTATAATTCCTGTCATTAGCATCAAAAACACAAAATATCAGTTTATCAAATAAGAATGTGATTTTGGTTCAGCTTGGAGGAAACGTGACTTCTTTCATCGTGATAGAATGGTGAAGTCCAGCTAGGGATGTTCTTCTCTGTCTACTGTAATTGTACTTAATTGTAGATTTGGTCAATCACACCTTTGGCGAAAGTAATAACAACGAGGACATTACAATTCTTGTCAGTCAAGGTGTCAAGAGCTTCAGTAAAGATGCCTTCCACCCACCCACATTCAGCCAGGACCACCAACTCCACCCTTCGGGAGCTTGGGAGTCTTTGCTTTTCTCCTCCTGCGGCAGGTCATGCAGGCCAGGAACAACCTGAGTCATATTACTAAAATAACCCTGGATGTTAGGTGCAACATTGTTGTTTGGTATGTCCATCCATCCATTTTTTTTTTACTGCTTATCTGCTTATGGTGGTGGTGGTGGTGGTGGTGGTGGTCATAAGGGGGTGGTGGGGCTGGAGCCTATCCCAGCAGCCTTCCCCCTGGACAGGTCACCAGTCCATGGCAGGGCCAACACATAGAGACAGACAACCACTGGCTCTCCCAGCCACGCCTACGGTCAATTTAGAGTCTGGATTAACCTGGTCCCTCTTGATGTCTTTGGACTGTGGAGGAAGCTGGAGTACCAGAGAGAACCCAGCAGGAACAGGGAGAGTATTCAGAGAGCAGAGTGATCCGCTATCTTTTCCTGACATCATTCCCAATGAACACTACGGATTCAATACCCTATTCATACAAACTGCTGGAGATGTATGTGAGTTACTCCACAGAAAGGAGCCATGCACTCACAGTAACACAAACTGTGTGCATATCATTGCGTTTTTCTGCGACATCTATTCAGTTTGTGATGCAGAAAATCTGAGCAAGAATACTGGATGCAGTACTATTCGCAAAGTTGTACTTGCTCTCACTAAACTACTGAATACCTTTGTAGTGTTCCCTTGCCATTTGCCCACAATGATTATAAAAGAGGCCTTCTGTAAAATTGCAGGCAACATACATTTATAGTTCACTGTATTAATAATCAGCATGATGAATACTTGCATGTGAAATATGATGTATGAATCAAATTCCTTCATTGGATTCCCAAGGGAGTTTAAGAGCTTTGGATGTGGGAGGCACAGAGAGTGGACTGAGTGGCAAAATAAATACAGAAACTTACGAATTTCCTGCCAGCATTCCTCTCTCGCCTTATTTGCAGGAACTGTATTAATTTTTGCTGTCATAATTGTTTGATATTGTTCATAACCCTCTGTTATAGTCACTTGTTCCTCTTGACTAAGGGCGGCATGCTATTTATCCATTTGTAAAGAGTCACATGACCCGTTAAACGCCCCTTTTTATGGGGATGCGCACAGCGCCTGAATCAGGAAAGCCTGAATTGACAAATAAAGGTCACATCCATCGTCGTGATACCAACTATCTCTGATTGCGAGTTTAGGGTTTGTCGAGCCGGCTTATTGAAAGAAAGCCTGGCTATGCTGAACTTGCTTCGTAGTACAGCTCTCAGGACTGGGGTCAGACAGGGTTGCCTGCTAAGCCCATCCCTGTTTCTACTGGCCATCACCAGGGTAATGAGGACAACGACTGATGAAAGCCAGAAGGGCATCCAGGGGACTCTGAGGACACAGCTGGATGTAGATTTTGTCGATGACTTGGTACTGCTGTCGCACATCCACAATCGGACGTAAGATAAAAGCACAACACTAGTGCAAGTGGGACTCAGCATACGTAAAGGAAAGTCAAAGATCATGAGGATAAATTCATGCATTGAAAAGAAAAAAATAAGTGAGGCAAGGTCAGCTTTTTTACTCCTCACAAACATCTGCAACTTCAGAGAGATACAACAACAACAAAAGGAACATTCAAATCCAGCTTAAAACCGCCCTGTTTCATGGAGGATGACAAAGGCACAAATCAACAAAGTGCAAACAGCTGGAGATTAATCTTGAATATTCACTGGCCAGATGAGATAAGTGTCAACGATCGGTGGAAGAGGACAAAACAATTGATAGTCGGGAAGAGGACTAGAGGCTGGCCAAAGAAAACCTGGCAATGGGATCCCCAAGTAGATGTCGAGATATTGGAATATGCAGGAAAAGAAGGCAAAGGACAGAGAAATCTGGAGGTCCCTCCTCAATGGCCTGTACACTTAAATGGGTGTCCGACAGAAGTCACAGTTTATCCAGTAAAGCTTAAACAAGTGAAGTAGCTCGGACTTTGGTGCTACCCACAAGGTGCCCTGTGTCATGAGAAGTCTTCTGTTGGGACTAAGGAGCTTCTAATTGCAGAAAAAAAGTGACTGGTAAGCGTTTGTGTGGTGAGAAAGACCCAACCAGAAGAGGAAACCAGATTTCAAGGATACAGACAGAACGCTCAAACGGCGTTCCATCCTTGGCGTGCTAACCTCCCGGATATCAGACGCTCAGGAGGACAAAGAAATTCTTTGCACCAGCTTTTCTCTCAACTTTTTGCTGGTTGAGGCCAAATGTCCTTGAGGTGACTGCCATTGATTCGGAGGGTGTACTCCTCTTTTATGGTTATCTGAGGTGAATGTGGCCTTTATTGTTAGAGCTCCCAATGCCAAGATCACATTTACAAGGCACTGAGTGAAGCGTCGTTCATCTTGAAGATGGAGGCTGTAAATTTTCATGTCTGGGCACCTGCACTGCTGCTCGACTAGAAGAACAAAAAGAAAGGGAATGATAGAGAAAAAGCTGCTTGAGACAAAATCCTTTGGGGAAAAAAAAACAACCCAATATCATTGCGCCTAAAAAATATGAAAGCATCTTCCTAATCAATTATTTGGCCTTTATCATTGATATCTGCAGGAAATCTCAACAAAGAGAAGCTGGGCCCGGAGCCTTGTTATGCTGATGAGGACTCCAGCAGGCGGCCTTCATCGATGCCCTCACAGGCCCTTTGCTTGTAATTCTGATCCCCCTGATCAAACTGTCATATCCATAATGAGCTTTGCTGTACATCATTTGCTGTCATCTATAGCCATCACAGTCAGGCTGATAACAGCCAGGTAGCTCTTATCTTGCCGAGTCACAGCTGAGTCCAGATAGACAGCCCCCATCTTCGCTTCCTCTGCAGGCAAACGCACTCCCGTCAATACAGCTGTCAGGGGGCCGTCTGTCGAACGTCTAATCACTCCTATCAAAACACGCATGGAAGCTTGGAGCCCCATCATGAATTAGTGCTGTAACTCATGTCAGGATTTATTTGTGTCATAAAACCCAAAGTAAAGACTTGTGAACGTGTTATCATTGTTGTTCTGGAAACGAGGAGGAGGAGGTAATAGACCTGTCAATCTGCCAATCTTCCACATGCACCTCGCAAGAAAATTATCATCTAACCTCCTGTGGGCGATTCAACATGGGGAGTACTTCATTACAGTTTTAAAGTATTAACCTACAGCTGTAATACACTTAAATACTGAGCAAACTCATACAAGCAGAACCTTCGTCTAGCAGGCTTTGTGTATGAAGCCGAACATCAACCATAAACAACAAGACCAACCATCGATCACAAGTAACAGGACACTTTTATGATTTCAGCCCTGCTGCACTCTTTGTTAATGCTGATCTGGACTCTGTTTCTGTTATTTCTGTCTGATTTTGAGATGCGGCATGTTGAAATAACGTGCTGCCTCAGGGTGTCCAACATGGCAGCAAGACATCCACGACCTTTCTAACTTCTACTTCCTGTCTACTGAGACGAGACGCCTTTCAACAGCCTCCAGAACAGTCTTGTGTGTGTGTGTGTGTGTGTGTGTGTGTGTGTGTGTGTGTGTGTGTGTGTGTGTGTGTGTGTGTGTGTGTGTGTTGGCTTGAGGAGGTAGTATGATGAAAAAGGTGAGGGGCAGCATGAAAGAATGAGATTGATGGGAAAAAAAACAAATAAATGAAGTTTCATAATTAAAACAGCAGACACAGACAACCACGACCAGTCATAAAGAGAACAGACTATCTGCTTATAACCATTTCTTGAACTAATTGACCCTCTCTGCTCTTCTACAGCGACGCTATGTCACATATATTGTGTTTTTTTTCTGACGAGCTAAAATTTGGACATTAATTCGTCACAGCATTATTCAGTGCAAGCTTGTAAATTAGGCCTCTCATCTTCCATGACAAGTAATTACAAAGGGCATTCTCTCCACGGTGCCTCTTTTCTGCCAGGGAGAGTCAGATGCTAACCTGTTCAGCACCATCTCATTATGAATGTATATGGAAAATGGATGGATGGATGGATAATTTGTGCAGTTTTTAATTATGGGGGAGCGAAAGCATCTGCTTGTCTCTGCTCTGTTCCTGCTCTCTAGTTCACTTTTTTTTAAAATCCTATTTTAATGTTTTCTTTCAAAGTCACTCTCTTCTTGATTCACATCCACTTCATTGCCGGTCATCTAAATGTTCCATCATTCTTCCCCTCCCTGTCTTTCCTCTATAGCTGTAGATTACAGTTGTAGTTATATTATAGTTGATTTAGTGGGCCAGACCCAATATATCGAGCTCTTTATGGTGGGAATGGAGGGTCAGGACGCAGACTGTGTGTTTTCCCTGCTCTGCTCCACTTCTTCTTTGTGCTATCTCCATTCTCTGTGTTTTCCTGGTGACCTAACCACTGCGTTTTTTCCCTGATCCCTGTCTGATTTGCCTGCCTGAGCTGATTGATCACCCATTTACAGAACTTTTCTGAACCCAGCAAAGACTTTCGGCTCCTTGTGTGTTTGGTTGTGTTCCAGTCGTCCCACACAGCCAGTAAAATTTGTTACTTCCACTTTCAGATGTGCAACTTGATGGTTGCCAACTGGAAATAAGAAGCAAACTTTGATGGGACAACCAAAGATATCCAGGGTGCTGCAGTTTGGGGAGCAGTCAGTTGTCCATCATTATTACACATCCACTACAGCGCAGAGTTTATGCTAGCAGCAACTCTGTACTCTACAGTGTCCTTATTTCATATCTCATCATCTTGCTACCTCAGTCCTTGTTCCGTAAGTGCAGCATGCTACCCAGTAAACACACACACACACCCACACACACACAAACACACACTTCTTTGTTGTAAAGTAGAAATACCACATCACAGTTGTAGCCTTGGCGGTATGTGCCTGCTGCAGTGACCTTTGGTTACCCGTTGTTTTCAATTCAGGTAACAAGAGGGGGACGGATAAACGGATGGACAAACATGTGGCCTCCAGCTTGTTGCTGTTGCCAGCATGGAAGCATAAAAAGGCATTCAGGGCAACTGTGTGGTATGGCTTCTTGTGAGGAACAGTGAATCGTGTCTTAATTGAACTCACTGCATGATGACATCACTCTTTAGAGTCACTTTCTATAAAATGCCAGGTAAAGCATGACACTTCTCCCAAGCTCGTGAATCCACTGCTAATCCTGAGGCCTGTCTATAGCACGTAAAAACTTGGAGGACCATCATTTCCTTTATTAAACTCTGATAAACTGAAGTTCTTGTGCTGGGCCCAAACACCTGAGGACCACCTGATCTGATGAGACAGGTACCCTGGATGGCACCACCCTGGCCCCCAGCACTACTGTAAGGAACCTAGGAGTTCTCTTTGACCAGGATCCTTTAACTCCCACATTAAGCAGATCTCCAGGTCTGCTTTCATTCATTTACACAGCATCACTAAGATCAGACACATCCTGGCTCAAGAAGATGCAGAAAAACTAGTCCCTGCTTTTGTCACTTCCAGGCTGGATTACTGCACCTCCCTCCTACCAGGCTGGACAAATAATCTCTGCATGGCTCCCTGTCAGATTCAGAACAGAATTTAAAATTCTCCTTCTACCATCAAAGTCCTCAACAATCAGGCTCCTTCATCCCTGACAGAGCTCCTAGTCCCCTATGATCCAGCTACAACCCTTCACTCCCAGGATGCAGGGTTCCTGCTGGTTCCTAGAGTTCTAACAGTAGAATGGGAGCCAGAGCCTTCAGCTATCAGGCTCCCCTCCTGTGGAACCGTCTCCCAGTTTCAGTCCAGGACCCAGACCCCCTCTCTAGGTTTAAAAGCAGACTTAAGACCTTCCTTGTTGATCAGGCTTATAGTCAGGACTGCTTAGGCTGGCCCTTAGACCTGCTGCTATAGGCTCAGACTGCTGGGATCTCCCATGATGCACTGGGCTTCTCTCTCCTTTTCTCTCTCCTCTCTGTCCTCCTGTACTCATACATCTTACTGACTGGTCTTCTTCTCTGGAGCCTTTGTGCTTCCCCACTTCCCAGATCCCTGACTGGTACTGCTGCTGGAGGAAGCTACAGACCTGAAGAGGCTCAAGCTGCCACCTGTAGCATCATTTTTTTTTATTGGTATTAGTACTAGTATTCATATTAGTATCGTCAATACTGCTGGCATTACCATCTGCATTGTGTTTGTGTTATAATCGGTAGCACATCACGATAGCACAAACCTGATTGCTTGAGTAACCTGTAGATGTTGTCTTCTCTGGTAGCTCGTTGTTATTTGGCTGCTGCGAGACCTAGAGCCTCTCTCCTGGTGAAGTGCCATGAGAGAACTGTTGTTGTGGTCTGGTGCAATATAAATAAAATGGACTTGACCTTCACGTGATGGCAGAGGAGAGGCTATTAGATCATTCTGTGTGTCTGAGATGGCGATGGGGAAAGTGCACCATTAGAGGAATGACCAGCTTCTGCCTCTTGTTAGTGGCTCTGAACAAACAGATGAGATGATGATGTGTGATTTTCCAAGCAGCGTTTCAAGGAGTGCAATAGCAGATCTTTTCCAAATGCATTTCTGCCATCTGGGAGTTGCCCGGATTATAGTTAGACACTCAAACGAGAATCAAAACATACTTAAACCTCACTGTGACTCTACCTTCCCACTGAGGATAGTTCAATAAAGTCTAGACTGTATAATCATGTCTAAATCAGACCCAAAGCCGACACTGCTATTATCAAACACACAAGCACACACACACACACACACACACACACACACACACACACACAGGTCCTCATGAGTTAATTAGAAAGTGGTGTTGACAGGAGAGGAAGAGCTCTGAGGGCTCTCTCTCCATCAGTGGCTCCTAACCAATCTAACCAATCTTCTCTAATCAGGTTGAACTCTCCCTCACTGCCAGGAGGGGAGGAGGAGCCGATGAGCTTGTGATTGCACAGTCAAACAGTGTTTCCGCTTCCCTCACTACCTGCTCTGGATGATGTTCTCTGTATTGTGGTTAAAGCTGCTTTGAAGGTGCATCTGAATTCTCTCCTGGTTGGAGGAAATACCGTAGATCCAGGGGTGAAAGTGAACAAGAGAAAATATTCATGGCCGGAACGGAGTTCCATTAAAAAAAGGACGAGAAGGGAGCTGTCAAAATCCCACATTAAATAAAGAAAACGACGAAGGCGGTTTCACACAGAACGCGGCAGACGCGGCGCGCTGCGCGGGGTGGGGCGCGAGCACACGCAGCGCTACCGAGGTGCTGCGTTTGGTTCGCGCTCATGTGACATCACAGCGCGCCCACGTACACAATGAATGGACTTCCCCCGCGCAGCCTGCGCCTTGCGCGTTCAGTGTGAAACCGCTTTGACACGGAGTCGTGCCCAAGAGCGCATCTCCGCACGCGAGGTGTTTCTGGTTGGCTGACAGACGGACACGTGGGTCACGTTACCGGCATTGTTAGTTTAGGTAGCGCGGGAAGGGTGGGGTTATGGGGGCTGCAGTTGTGTGGGGAATAGACACCCGAAAACTGCAATAAAAATCACCCAAAACTGATTAAAAACCGTAACACTCTGTCGGCGGCGCGCACCCTTTTTTTTAACATTGTTTGGGTCATTGCTCAAAGGCAGTTAGAGCATGTTTCAGATTTGCAGTTTGTAGAACTGTAGAACTTCCATACATTCTCACACATGACCAGTAGATCCAGATGTTACATGGAAACTCAAACTCAGCACTAGAAGTGGAAATAACAACTGCAAACATATTATTATTAAGTATTGTTGTGGTACTTGTATTTTTTTAAGTTTTTTTCAGTTTATACTTTAAGTGCACATTACAAAATGTAATCTATTGCCTCACTTTAAAATCATAATTTGATGGTGATTCAATCCTAATTTAGCTGGATTGATATCAGTGAAGCAAGGATTGAAGACAGAGACTGCCTGATCCTCAGACACCAAGGAGGCCTCCGATCGCGGCTTGGTTGTTAGGCAGGAGGTCATGACTCCAGTGCTTCAGTTGGGTTTTTGTTTTCATTCTCATTCTGGTTATTGCAGGTTTCGTTTTGGTGCGTGGCTTATCTCTCCTCTCAGATCCTCTTCCTGCTCCTGTGCCCCTGGCGTGGTTCCCCACGTCTGTGAGTCTGGCCTTCCTTGATGTGTCCCACCTGTGGACCCCCCCCCCCCCCCCCCCCGCATGTATTTATGGTGTGTTTCAGCACAGATCAGTATTCGATAGTCCAAACTTGTTTTTCTGACATCTGTTCAAAATGCGTTGCAGTGCAACTGCTTAAGAAAACTACAGATCATCCATGAAATGAATGGATTTCACGCAGAATCAATCAAAAGCTAGCTTGAGATGAGATGACCATGAAGCTTGACATCTCCTTGATGATTTGGCGAAGGCCATCATGACGTCACACCCGCAGACACGCCTCTTTCTCAGGGTCCATGTGGTGGAAATCATACCCAGGACTTCAGTCTTTTACTTCCCGTTCCCTGGCACCAGTTCAGCTTTGTTCATGGTGACCAGGAGTTCTGTTAGCGTCCTCCCCTTGTGTGCTGAGTTGTTCCAGCACCACTGCTCCAGCCTCTGCCCGGTAGAGAGACTCCAGTGCTTTGTCACAGTCGTGCTCTTTTGGTCCGCGCTCTGCCCTTTCTGCTCTTTGTTACACAGTTATCTAATTATCGCAAGAAAACATCTCTTTGTTGCCAAGATAAGAAAATGAGTTTGGTAATCTCAAGATAACACAATAATTAAAAAGTGAAATCAGCATTAAGAAAAGTAATTGGAAAGGCTGTTTTCAGCTTCTGTGCATGTCCAAACCTGCCATCAGTCCTTTTGTTGTCAGTAAGGGTTTGTTTTTAAGACATCGTGCATCCTGCGATGTGGTGTTATGAGACTGTCCACCTGATGTACAGTAGCTCTGGGAGATCTCTGTGTTCACTATTTTTAACTCCAGCTTTTTCCCCTACAAAAAATTAGTCTTGCTATAAAATGAAGAAATCTCCGTGTCCCTGAGTCCACCAACCTCCTCGCTGCGTGGGTGGATCTATGTGATATCACACATGGCCACAGAGAATCGCCACACACGGAGTTTGACGGGGCTGCTAATCAGCATTATTGATTCATTCAGTAATTTTATGCAAAACAAGCCCTGGCCACTGCCTTGTTTTCTGTGTTAAACACTAACACAACTCTGCCATCACAACCCTCGTCTCGGTGGAAAGTGCAATTGATCTGCATCAGCAGGATGTCCACTTTTTTTTTCACAGCGGCTACGAAACTATGTTGATGTCACAAAGCACCCACAATGGAATAGAAATACCTTTGGTCATACAGCCATGAACTATGTATGGCAGACACATGCAAGGCTAACTGAATACATCTTTTTCAAAAACCAATGTAGAAATAAGTCCCACATTGATCCATACTTCCATTTTCTTCATGTCTCATTCATTGACTCCCTCAGTTACAAGTCAAATCCTCAGTGTTTGTTTTGATTTCATCACTCAGTGCTTTTATTTTGCACATTTATCGTGCTGTAATTTTGTTTGGATGCAATACAACATGCTAACTCTTTTATTACAACAACATCAGTATCATTTTTTAAAGCCTTTGAAGAACTGCTGAGTTTCCTCCAGCCACTCCCAATGCGGTGTCATGACTCTACATGGTGCACTGGTTATTAGTCTCCTCCTATATGTCGGCCTGTGGTCTGCAAGGTCACAACGAGCATGTTTTCTCAACTCTGTATTCAGTTTGGATGCAAACATTCCCAGGGAAGGACAAGTATTGCAGTTATAGCAACCCTCTACTTGAGGACAGATTTCAAATACTCTGTTCATATCTTCAGATCCACATACTTGGAGTTTAAGCTGCAGTTGTCGTCTCCTTAATTCCTGTCACCAAGCTAAGCTGACCACCTGCTGGCTGCTGCCTTGAGACGGATGATATGAGTACTGTCTAACTCTCTGCAAGAAAGTGGATAAGTGTATTTTCCAAAATGTCATATTACTATTCCTTTGTCTTCTTAGGGCATCTGCCAAAGCTCAGCATGTGAGATCTTGATTTAATCTCTGTACTCATTGTGCTATTTGCTCTGCAGCATTCTGGTCAAAGCAGCATCTGCCAGGTGCCACCGGATACGAGGGAGGGGCAGGTGCCTGAGAGGCCCGCTGGTGGTGAACAGAATGTTCGCTGTGTCATCTCCATGTTGATGCATCACTTCACAGGACGCAGCCACTGTCTGCCGAGAGGAACCGTTAGGGCACCGCAGATGGTCTCTCATCTTGTCTAATGGGGTGGACTGCCTCAGACCCACTCACACTCACACACACACACACACACACACACACACACACACACACACACACACACACCTCCTGCTTGTGGCTGCTGTTCCGATTACTTGTTCTAAGTTGGAAAAATATGCCAGACAGAAAAAAGTGATGGAATGACAAGGGGTCATTTGTAGCCACACACACACACACACACACACACACACACACACACACTCACACACACACACACACGCACACACTCACACACACATACAGACACACACACACACACACACACACACACACACACACACACTCATCTCTTCCAGAATAGCACTGTGGATGTGGTCTGTTTGTTTAGGAAAACACAGGACATCCTGAATGACACTGGCTGAATACAAAATAAGATCGACCCTCAAATAAAAACACGTACACAAAAGACAGTAGAGGAACGCTTTAACAACCAAACATTACTGCAGTTTTGCAGTAATTGAGTTTAACTTACAGCAATGACAATAAAGATGTTTTCCAAGAGGGAGTGGTTTTTAATGTTCGATGGGAGGAGGAGGAGGACATGAGGAAGAAATCCAATTTCCATCTTCCGCACAAAGCTATTTCCAGTGCTCAATCCCTCACTGCTCTAATTAAGCTGAATTTATTTTCAGGTAATAAAAGAAACGTGTGTGTGTAGTTGTGTGTGTGTGTGTGTGTGTGTAGTTGTGTGTAGTTGTGTGTGTGTGTGTGTGAGTGTGTGTGTGTGTAGGTGTGTGTGTGTGTGTGTAGGTGTGTGTGTGTGTGTTAGTGTTTGTGTGAGTGTGTGTGTGTGTAGGTGTGTGTGTGTGTGAGTGTGTGTGTGTGTAGGTGTGTGTGTGTGTGTGTGTGTGAGTGTGTGTGTGAGTGTTATGATGTAACCAAATCTTACTGCAACAGGCAGCTACATACTGTACACTTGAACAGCTGTGTTTACTTAGCGGCATTGGCACCACAGTGACGGCCAACACGTGTGTGTACTCATGTTTTACCTCTGACCCACAAGCGTGCTTGACTCATTGTTGCACAACTAGTGAACCCTCCATTGTGCAGGCTGTTCGATTTATTCGACACTGTTTACTCAACATCATTAGAAACACTCCGATGACACTTTTAATGAGTCAGCCATCACTCAGCGATTAGCATCATCAAGCACTGCTGCCTCCGTCGCCTCCCCAGGCTCTGTGGTATTTCAGCCATGAACTTATGAATTGGAAAGAGACGAGGATCATTTTAGGCAGGGTTATCACACACACACACACACGCACACACACACGCACACACACACACACGTGCACACACACATTCACACAGAGCTTTTCTGCTTCTTTCCCCTCATACTTTGGGTGACTGACTCTGGGTCATAATGGCTCACAGCTATGACATGATTATAATGTCCCCATGATATGATGATCATCATATCTAGCCTGTGTTCTGGAAATTCTACTCAATGGGTTTTCCTGATATATTTTCAGTAATGCTGTTATTTTCCGGTTCCACGCGCTTGCACGACCTGTCACTCTCTCGGCTGGACATTTATTGTCTTGGACTCTCTCTGATCCGTTCAGGAGGGGTGAGGCCAACCTGGAAATGAGCTTTTCTCATCCAGCGATTTTGTGTTGTCGACAGACCTTCGTACATTCATAGCCAAATGCCGACATGAGGCTATGAACAGCTCAGAGACATAATTTTCAATGTTTTCACACCTCTTTTTACTGACATGAGGATACTTAATATCCTCAGTAACCTCTTGTCTTCTTTAACCACTTGTTAGCGACCTATCAGGACTCGTGAATGCTTAGAAATTCAAACGTTTGGTGTTTACTGATCGAATTTATCCCATTGGAAAAACTGTAGAAATGTCTTAAACCTAGAAATGATTTCAAGCATTTAACCAAACACGCATAATCCTATTAACTTTGAGACAAGTCAATGCTGACGGTGTCTCGTCCGTGCACCACTCTTGTGTCTCCAGCTGTGTGTCCCTCATGTTTTCCTGGAAGGCAAGGCAGCTCTATTTATAGCAATCCATTCATACAACAACATTTAGCATTAAATGACAGTGAAAAAACATGAAAATTAAATAACAGAGAAAATCTCATTCAAATTAAAATATTTAAGAACATTAAAATCATGTCAAATTTAGAAAGTAGAAGAAAATATGCTGGTTCTTGTTTTGTTTTTGTTTTTTTCTCACATCCGTTGCTGAATTCAGGCTCACATTTTTCAATTTTTTTCAAGTCGTTCACCTGGAGTTCTGACCTCTCTTGACCTGCTCTTAAACCCAACAAGTTTTCAGTTTATCCTAATTGCCTTATTCACATAAAATATGTTAGTTCTCATTTTTATTCCTGCGTGCTTCCCTGAATCCTGTCTCCTGTAGTCTATTATCGTGTGTCAGCTCCACCCACCCTGCCCTCACGTCCCCCAAACTGTTCCTTGTTGTGTTATTACTGCTAAATTCCACAGCCGAGTTCAGAACCCCTCTGCAGTTAGCTCGTACGGTCTTGTTTGTGGCTCTCCGTGTCTCCTGTTGATTCTCCCGGGGATGCTCCTGCCTTATTCACTCTTGCTGTCAGTTCAGTTTTTAGTTTGTTTTTAAGTAAAACGCCTGGGGCCTGTTCTCCAGAGCAGGATCCACGATTTAGCAAGGTAATGTGCTGTCAGTGCCTCAAACTTGATTCACTTCTCAAAGACCTATACTGTTTTACCACGCTGCAAACCCACCCCTTCTAGATACAAGATTAAAACACTTATTGCACCACATACAATTGATTTTTTTCATTTCTGCGTTACAGGCCTTTTGATAGTGATGTGGGTCTCATAGAGAGACTAATTAAAGCGCTAAATCCATGTGATTGTTGACCTCGCAAGTGTTTCATGTTCCCAGTTTGAATGTTTTCTGTTTATTCTTTGCCTTCTCCGCTTCAACGCCAGCGGGGTTGCAGTAGAGATGGCATTAATATTGACTTTCACACCATTAGAATACATCTAAGCAAGCATTTGTTTAGTGGAATGTAGGATTATACTGCTTATCAGATTCCTTTGTGTCTTAGTGGTGCAGCAGTGATCTTGATAACGCCATTAAGAAACACGCTACAACACTGGGAGTCATTCATCCAGCTCTCCTGTCTGCCGTGTGCTGCAGCACCTGCGTAGTCTTTAGTCTGGATTATGGCTCTCTTGTTGTTATATATATGAGGGATCAGAGTTTGTCCTTGTCGAATGCGGCTCCAGACCTCTCCACGTTTGCAGCTGGTGTCCTCAATAACATCGATGTGAATCTCGACTGAGAAAACCTGGGGTGACTTAAGGAGTTGATCAGCATGTGACACTCCATGCTCGAATGCGGAGGATTTCTCCAGCCAGCAGACTTGAATATATCATGGATACGTAGAACCAGTTCTCTAGATCCTGTCGGCTGCTCATCCTGCACTTATCAGGCCTGCATTTTCCAAAACAAAAGCTCTCAGGAGTAGTTTTAGTCAAATATTAAAAAATCCCCGATGTGTGGACTCAAGACAGCACTGACTTTCTCTTTTTCTTCCATATTTAATATGAAACAGATTTGTTGGCTAAGCATCTAACTGCACACATGGAATGTGGTTCTATGTGTTAATGTCACAACAGCAAAACAAAAAATACCACGGAAATGTATATTATATGCAGATTGTCATCCTTCCCCAATTTTAAGCATGTGTTTGAGTTGTGTATATGAAATAAATTCAATATGCTTTCGTCGCGATTGATATCATAAACAATTCACATTTTATGTGGAAACATTTTTCCGTTACAGTCATTAAAAATGTTGCGGTTGTAAATCCATTCAAATCATATATCCATAACTGTGACGAGAACACAAGAAAATCATTAGGGGTCAACAAACATGAGCGGTTGAATGATCTGATACGAACCAGATAATCAACCAATTCCATGGCTTTGAACTTGACGTTAACAGAAGTTAAGTGGAAACATCACCATAACATTTACCTGAGCAGGAAATCTACTTTTACACACAACTAAAGTAGATACGTTTGCTCATGGTGGAGCCAGGAAGTGGTGATGCGTCCATACCAGTTACTCGTGTTGGCTGGTCCGGCGCCACATCCTTCACAGGGAAGTGGTCAGCTGAGGTGGTATTGGCATCTGGTCTGGATGCCTCCCAAGCTGGTCCCTCAGGGCCCCCCAGGAGGAGATGAAGGGCATTGCTCAGTTGAAGGATGCCCAGGCCAGCTGCAACCGAGTCCTGAGAAAGTAGTGACGTAAGGATGGATAATAAATAGGAATAACCCTTTAAAACTTGCCATCAAAGAGAAGAAATTTTATTGAATTCCTTAGTCGGACATCTGCCTGAAGCTTTTCTCTACCAGTGCGTCTCACCTAGACTCATTTTTTGATTTATTCTCTCAGCACGATCCCTCTGCAACATTGCCTGTTTTCAGAATTAAAACCTCTGGCTTGACCAGCAGGTAATGTCAGTGCCCACGGCTCCCCATAAACACTGACCACTCTCACCCTTGTCTGCCAAGCTCCACGGTCATATTGAGAAAATCTTGACAGGCAGCCAGCTGTGGCCCGATCCCAGGCCCGTGGTCCCACTGCCTCAGAGGCTCAGCCCTGATAGCATAGAGAGCTGCATGCAGGCAGCCGCTTGATAAATGAGCTGACAAGCCTTCTCACCGTAACTCACTCTCCTCCTGAGGGAGGCACAGAAAAGAGGAAAAAATAGGGGCATTAGAAAGGGAGACAGAGAGAAAGACGAGAGGAAAAAAAATGAATTGACTTTGCAGCTGGGCTATTTTTAGTGTGCCTGTAATGTGCTCCATTAGTTTGAGAGGGTACAAGAGGGTGTGTGTGGGGGTTGGATGAGGACAGAGGGACGGTGTCCAAGATAAATGGCTGGGAAAGGTGAATGGCAACATGAAAGACTGAGCTTGATGTGGAAACAAGAAAGTGAAAATGATGAAATTTTAATTTGGACTGGAATGAGGTTTATAATTAAAACAGCAGACACAGAAAACCATGACCAGTCACCAGAGAACAGACTATTTGCTAACAACATTTCTTGAGCTAATTGTGTCTCTCTGCTCCTCCACAATGACACTATCTCAGCATATCTTGCATTATTTTTCTTCCGAGGTACAATTTGGACTCAGAGCGTCTTCAATCTTGTAAATTTTGTCTCTTATCTTCCATGACGGGTAATTACAAAAAACACTGTCTACAGTGCCTTTTTTTTTTCCCAAGGTCTTTATTGTGTGTTATTTGGATTCAGATGTAAACATGTTTGTGTCATTGTCAGAAAAATGATGTCTTATCTCTTATTATCAGCTATTTTCCACCAGCAGGCAGAATCTTGGTCACAGAGTATCAGAGAGAAGTAAACGTAACTCACAAACTGTATATTTAAAGGACAAACTTTCCCAGTCTGACAACCGAAGACAATGTGGACCCGCACTTTTTGTAGTGACCAGCAGGGGGCAACCTCTGAGGCTGCAGAAAACATGTCTGACTGAGTAGAATTCTATAAGAAGACGAGCCAACTGTGACTTGAATTCTCTCTAATGAGTCGTTTTAATTGCGGCGTGATTTTTCTTCATCTGCATCCACCAGTGGGTGATGTCTCACGTCCGTGTCCACTTCTGTCTCACCCCACCGACACAGAGAAAATCACCTCTGATGGCACATGGCACACAGAAACTGGGCGACACCTGGTGCAGTGGTAAGCAGCACCGTTGCCTCTGGGTTACAATTCGACGGTAAGTTGGGGCCGAAATTTGAAATTCCCTTTAAGTGTAAAAGACTGTCTGTCTCTAAGTGCAGGGTGACTCTCCCGCCTGCTGACAGCTTGGACAGCCGGTGCAAAAATGGACGACACAGAAACTTCACACTACATTGGACTTTTAAGGGTGCTTATTTTTTTGACTAAGTCAGCCATTTTGGCTCTGTTCAAGATTCTGACACCCCAATCAGAAGTAAATAACACAAATACCTCTCGTCCTGGAACTTCAGCCGGGTTTGAAGAAGGGCATCTCCAGCTCCACCAACTGGCAGTGCTCGACGACCTGCTACAGGTGTCAGTCTGAGGTCAGCACACTGAGCGCCACTCAGGAAGATTCTGAGATCGAAAAACAGTGAGACTCAACACGCCAGCATTTCTGGTTAATCATCAGACATGCACTCGTACCATCCAACTGCTCTGATAACAACAATAACAATAAGAAGAAGAATGATAATAATCCTCATACAGCACCTTTAAGAACAAAGTAACAAAGTGCTTTACAATCAAAAAAACAAACAAACAGCAATTTAAGCAATTAATAAAACATTTCAATACTGATGAATAAATAAGAAGCAATAAAGCCATTAAAACCTGGTAAAATAATGGAACAATACTTCCACCAACGCCTCCCCATCAACGCCCGGCCTTCACAGATTCATTGATCATTGATTGTTCAGCAGCAAGGAGCAAATCAATGGAGTTCTTGAGCAGAGCAGGGAGCAGAGACCAGATTGAAATTTTAAAAAATGTGACTGGCATTCATAAAAGAGGTCAGCTGATGGACGTAAGGTTTTTTTTTTCTATAGTTTTAGATTGAAATTGCAGCTAGATTTTTCTAAAAAAAAAAAAAAACTTCGCTTACGCAGCTTTTAAAAGCCCTAACCGAAGAAAATGGATGGATGGATGGATGTTTGGATGGATGGATGGATGGATGGATGGAGTTGAAGGTGAGCAACATCAGGCTCCCTGAGAGACTTGACTCTTACTTGATTGTTAATCCAGAATGCAGGTGGTACAACTTACACACTTGGCCACTTCCCCCCCAAGTCAAAATGTTTTCTTGACCCTGACCGAATGTTTTAGTGCCTCACCCTAACCACAACTTGATAAAGAACATTTCATTTCGAGAAGCTGTCATCAGTGACATCATAAATCACCTCCTGTAGCACTGCGTTGTTGAACCAGGGGCTTCATATCTCCGCCGCAAAAGCATCTTAATCATTGTCTCTGAGGTGATGCTATCATGGCGCTGTGGAAGTCCCAGCTGTTTCACTTCGTTCTGTGAGATCAGATAAGTTGCTTTAAGATGACAAGCTTGTTTGTCATTTGTTTGTGCCGTGACACGAAGTAGAACATCCCTAAATAGAAACTTCCCACATTCCCAGCTGCACCAGGGTGGCACAATCCTTTCAAGGGGCTTCTTTATGGGGATCGGGACGCTGCTATCCTGAACTTTACTGCTTCCACGTCATCTCTCCTACAGGTGCGTCGCCAAGGCCATGTCACATTTTAATGATGAGGACTGAGCTCGAATCTGTTGACAGGATTTTCTTGTCCCCTTCCCTCCCCAGCTGCGCTTTCACACATTCATCTTACAAATACTGGAGATTGCACAAGAATACAGCGTTGAAATCCAGCTCCAACCCACCACAAAACCACAACTCTACTTTCATCACACACATGTTTGAGAAACTGCTGTCTTTTGCCATTAGACCACCGTGGTGTGCCGAGCTGTAAGAAGAGAGCCACGGGATGGCAGGGAGAGAAATGGAAAAATGCTGCTTACATTTGACATTCTCAGTTACAATCAGAGCACACAAAGATGTGCTTGGCTACCCATAAATCTGATCCAGGAACAAACAAGCTGCCTCATGCTCTCATGAACCTGAATGAAAGAAACAATTCTTTAAGTGCCTTGATCGTTTCTGCTGCAGGCTTCAGCACCTGAGCTGTTGACTGGCCTCCAGATGGTTCCTGGTGTCGAGGCCCCATCAGGACCACCTGGAGTTTTAGTGCTGGATGTTTGGTTTTGGACCCTTAAGGTTTGTATTATCATGAACGCTTTAGATGCGTAGTTTTGATCTCTGTGTTTCTTGCCTTTCCTTGGCGGGTTTGTGTCTTCATCCAACCCAGTCTCACGTCAACACGTGAAAAGGCTCCGTTTGTCCACAGTGCAAAGTGTATCAGTTCTACGACAAAGGCCTAAAAATTGTGAAATGTGTACGTTTTCTTTCCCCTATTCTTTTCTATTGGAACACTGGTAGGTCATGTGACTCTTTCATGCAGGCCTCTCAAAACAAAAGCATGGCGGCCACTCCTGTCATTGTCGGAGGAAAGGCATCTAAGTTATTGTATTTTGTCGTTACATTGTCATTATCTGAACTGAGAAAATATTTTTGGGATTGTTGACTCTATATATATATATATATATATATATATATATATATATATGTTTAATAAAAAATAATATAAAACACATTGCCCCAGGAATTACCATCAAAATATAAAATAGCTACGCTTGTTTGTTGTTGTTTGTGTGATTGTTGACTACAGCTGTTCAATAAAAATAATATGAAAGTGCCCCAGGTATTCCATATATCCGCTTTCGTGGAACCAGGGGCACCTCTGCCAGAAACCAATATTTAAAATTTTGAAGCCCCACCTCCTTCCTGAAGCTACTTCCTGTTTGGGAGGGGGTTCTAGAATTATTCCACCAGATTATGATTTTTATAAATTTTAGAGGCCTCACAGTTCAAGTTTCAGGTCTGTATCCACTGTACAGGCCAAATGAGAGCAAAAGAGCAACAGGGTCAAAGGTCAACAGGCCTCATGTCTCAGCCAGGCCTCAAAGGGTTAAGTGAGCCTTTTGGAGCTCCTTTGAAAAAAGGCCTGAAACCAATCTTGTTCAGGACCAACATGAAGAATGATCTTTGGAACATTTTCACATCTTTAAGACCGCCTTGACTCCTTTTCATAGCAGGAGTCACTGAACAGCACAAAGCTGCTAGTTCAGCCATCAGGCCTCATTTCCTGATCAATTATTATTGTTGAAACAAAGCTGAATATCAATTATTTATTTTTATTGTAATCATTTTGAACACCTGATAAGAGAAACACAATAAAAACATTTGAAAAGGAAGGATTGTTGTACTGCAATACCTACTGTCCAGCATCAGAGACGGTCAGTTAGTGATTGCCTGAATGATTGATTTCCCCCAGAAGAGGAACAGCTTTGTTGGAGCAGTAAAAATACACACATCAGAACGACAAAAGTTACATTGGAAAAGAAATTACATGACATTACCAGCACAATATATCAAGAACAGTTAGGATAAATTTAACTGGCCAAATAGTTTGGATTTCTTTAATGATATCCTTGATTAACCCAGACATCAGTGTGGTTTGTTCCACTCAATAATAAATCTGTAATTATAGCGTGAAATGATGGAACTAAAAGGCCACCTCTGAGTGCAGGAGTTAGCCTCTGTGACGGATGTGACGTCAGCAGACCTCCATTAGTTTGAATCATTGTTTATATTCTTAATGCTGATTGGTCGATCTATAATGGTTACAAATGGACTTTGTGGGTAGAATAAACATCCAGAAATTAAATGAATTTGTAGATTGTCTAATTAATCAAAAGATAAAGTATTCAAAAATAGTTTTTTTTCTTGCAGTGAGCGATAACTTCCGGATTGTCTCACAGAAGAACAGGGGCCGAATTCCACGGAAGCAGATGTTTGGAATTCCTGGGGCACTAAAATCCATTTCATATTGTTTTCATTGAACAGCTGTAGTCAACAATCACACAAACAACAACAAACAAGTGTAGCTATTTTATATTTTGATGGTAATTCCTGGGCCAATATGTTTTATATTATTTGTATTAGTCAGCAATCACACAAATATATTATCAACTCAGATAACGACGCAATGGTTTCCGTGGTTTGAACCACAACAACTGCAGAAAACGTAACATTGTAACGACTTTATTCCGAGAGGTGAACGATTCTTATCTAGAAATGTCGTCAGAATGCTTTTTAAAATCAAACCTATCTTGGAAAAACGTACTTTCCTCCGACAATGACAGGAGCGGCCATGTTGTTTTGTTTACCACTGCAGAAAACGTAACACTGCAACGACTCTCTTCTGAGAGGTGAAAGATTCATCGTGATATCCAACAAATCAAAGATTATAAACAAGAGCTGAACTAATATTGTGAAAAGAAAATGTATATTTCTCGCTAGAAAGGTCATCAAAATGTTTTATTCTAAATCAAAACTATATTGGAATGACACTTTCCTCCGAGAATTAAAGGAATGGCCGTCATGTTTTTGTTTTGAGAGGCCCGCATGAAAGAGTCACGTGACCTTCTGGCGTTCCAATAGAAAAGATTAGGGGGGAAAAAAAAACGTAGACATTTCAAAATTTTTAGGCCTTTATCGTAGAACGGATACGTTTTGCCCGGTGGACAAACGTAGCCTTTCACATTGTGACATGAGACTGGGTTGTTTCATCAGACCTTCTGTGTATTCTTGTTTTATTTTGAAATTCACTACCCTCCTGCGTCTTAGTTTGCTTTCCACTTCCTGTCCTTCTTTGCTTCCTGCCTTTTTTAGTTTCATGAGTCCTTGACAGTCCCAGCTGTTCCAGCTGTGCCATCCTACCAGCTCCCTCTCTGACCTCGTCTTCTCCTCCTGCATCCTCTCATGATTTGATGAGTTTGTGTTTTACTTGGGTTTTCTGTGTCAGTTCTTGTCACATTCCTCCGCCATGTTATTTATTTGATCAAAATCTCAAGTTCTTTGGCCTCCTCCATTGGAAAATAACTTAAATCAGTCAGAAATGAAAGGAAGCACAAAGAATAGAGACCCTTGACACAGAAATTGTACCTTTTATATTTTGTCATATTTAATTTTATAATTTGGGTCTATTTTTTTGTTGTTGTTACATTTATAAAAACAAGAAAAGAGCGTGGGGAAATAAACTTGAACTTTCCCAAGTCTGAACTTCTTACTTGAGCAGTTGAGTTTGTTTTTTTGTACCTGTATTTTAACTTGAGTAATGAAAGTGTGTACTTTGCCATCTCTGGTGGGAGGAGCTACACTGACGGGCTGGAGCGAGCAGCCATGAACCTTTACCACAAACCACAGAAAAACACTTCCAGTGTAATCAAATGTGGCTCGTCCATTTCATCACACCTGGTTCAACATCATGGTGTTTAAAAACTTTGACCTGACAGATTTTTGCATGACTCTTATTGCCCAAACATCAGCACAAATCCCAAGATATATATTTTTTTAGTTATTATGAAGTAATACCCCAAAGCTGAAGTTTTGTTGAACGAGTCAAAGTTGAGCTAAGTTTTGTCAGTTTTGTTCAGAGCAGAAGCAGAGACTGATGGAGCAGCAGCACTTGAACGTGAACATATTCACTGAACCGGGCCTGCAGCTCCAGACCTAAAAGATGGGTTTAAAATGCACTCTGGCATTGATTGATTATTATTCAGGAACATGTTTGTTTGCTTCCTGAAAGAGTGATACTATCAAAGCCAGTGAAAGGGTAATTGCTCATGTTGCCCCTGGAATGGAAGAATATCAGATCCGATAATGGTGCTGAGTTCACAACGGTCTCATTTCCAGTCACTGCTCATTAAAAATGCCACGGGACTGGAGCCCCTCCCATCAGAACCAGTCAGAGGAACTGGAGCTCTGGCACAACCTGCCAAAGGTCGTCTGCAGTTTGCTGGGGAGCAAAGCTAATCTCTCATCGGTGACATGCAGAGGTTCATCATGCTACCCAGAAACCGTAGGTCCTCAAACTATGACAGATCTGTAATTTAATGACTGACGATCTTCATGGGAAGAAATTCCAATCCGTCATGTGAACGGCCATGATGGTCTCTCTGAGCACACAGGAGCCACAAAATAAAACGTAGGACGGAGACGAAAAATTTCTGATAGGATGGAGAGAAAACAGTCATAGCAGACATTCTCCCCAGACAGAAGAAAAGCCCCCTTCAGGGAAAGGAGCAATGGGATTCCTTTCAGGAAAACACATGTACCGTTAAAAGAAAGGCATCAGTTTGGGGTTTGGCTCAGTGTTAATTTCATTGATGATAATGATGGCTTGGCTTTGGTGGTCAAATGAACAAGTATTTGTCGGTCAGGGAAGAGTTAAACCAGCAGTTTCCATTGTCAGATTTCCTACCTGTCTGGGTTCAGAGAGATGTGTGTGTGTGTGTGTGTGTGTGTGTGTGTGTGTGTGTGTGTTACCGTTCCTAGATGATGATAGTGCAAGGCTATGCAGAGTGTTGCATTCACTGTCTGTTGGACTGAATTTCTGAAGTGTTGCAAAATGTGTTTTTCTATGGGTTCTGTTTCTCCATCTGAAAAGGCCTGTCATACAGCTTGAGGAGACATGGGCATGGAGCCAAGTGAGAGGTTAGAGAACTGCACCCGTTACCATGAGCTCACAGTCCCGTTGACTCACTCAAAATATTGACTATAATTCCTGGAGTTAAATGACTTTCTTTCAAATCCTTTGGGCTGCTCTCTGCACGCCCCACAATCAGCATGCAGGTAAATCATCTTGATGCTGTCAGTCACACTCAGCTGCAGATGTCATATTTGCAGTGGAAGAGGAATGTTCATGTCGTCTCTTCCTGGCACTTAACCATAACCTTCCTATCGCTCTCTGGACCTCCCCGCTCACATCAGACAACCAGACTCTGTTGAGGCCATTAAATCCAAACTCATAACGCTTCCATTCACCTTGGCCTTTGGTTCGTTAGGCCTGAAACTGCTGCTCTTATCCTTCCAGTGGGTTGGTCTCAGTCTCACTGCATCTCTTGAAAGATATTCACTGGAGAAGAGGTTGTTTTTGTTGTTACATGTAAAGTAAAATGAGTCCTTTACATTTGACCCACCATCTACAGCGCAGTGAGCAGCCACGTGCGGCACTCGGGGACCAACTCTAGATCTTCTGACAACTGGAGCACAAATGACCTTAGACAGGCGGGACACAAACGCGGGGCCTTACGACCGGCTAACCACTGTGCCCCTGTGCTGCCCGATGCAGTCAGGATGAAAGTGGAATCAAATATTGAGTGATCTTCTCTCTGAAAAAGCTTTCACTGACAACAGCTGAGAAACTTGACTGTAAACCCTGTGAGAACACAAAAAAAGCTGTGATGGTGAACCTGGTGATCCAGACTCATTTTTAGGAATGAACGGGGGGGGGGGGGGGTCATACACGCCCATCTTATACATGTATAAGACCACCCAAGTTTGGATTGTCAGAGATCTGTCACATATCTGACAAAACAATCTCCTCAGGGTGCTTGAAGGGTAAAAAGAAGCCAAAAGTTACACTCTTACAAGGAAGGATGACCATGAGGTCAGTGGTGCTGCTGAGTGGCAGCAGGTGAAAATGCTGCTTTAGTTCCTGTGAATCTAAGAAACGGCCAACGCAAGTCTTCACTGCCAGCGAAGCCGAGGACAGCGTGTCATGTGGGAGCCGGTACGCAGTAGCACAAACCTTTTACCCTGGGTGTCATCAGAAATGTCAACATCTGCGCTCACAGTTAATAAAATGAGGATTTTTCAACAGCAGACAGGGTTGCAGATGTTTTAACAAAACTGAAATAAAGTTCAAGGTTGAGATTGTGAACTTCTGCAGAGTCGTGAAATGTGGAAGTGCACAAAATGTGTATTTGGTAGAGTTGACTGGTAGAACAGCTGGGTAAACTGGAATAGATGCGCTCTCTCACTGGCGCCATGAGGGAGATGAGCGTGTGTGTAAAATCAGAGGGGGACGAGCATGTGTGATTTTTTTCCTCCTTGAAAATCGCATTTTTATTCCTCCCCATATGATGTCAGTGCCAATATCAGGGTCAGTGGCTACTTAGTTTCCATAGCCGGTCGAGAAATAGTGACTCACCTCATTCATGACATCACGCGTGGTTGCCAGATCAAACTGGTATAATTGGCATTTTGTTTGCCCCTCCCTTCTGTTACCATGGAAATTTTATTTTAACTTAATCCATAACCAACAGTCATGTCCCATCAGGCTTTTACAGAAGTAGGTTCAAAGAATAGTTTAACTGTTATTCCAGCAAGGGAAGGATGGAATATTCTGGTGCGTGTCTGTCTCACCAGCTGAGGCCTTGGGACCGAGGAGAGAAAGCTAATTCAGGACCTGATGTTGTCCCGCAGGTTTGTGTGAGTCCTGGATCTACTGTTCTGCTTAGAGAATCAGTAACAGATGTGGAGGGTTTTTAAGGCAGACATGAATTTAATATACCGTGACATTTCTAAATCTTAAATAAATAAAATGATTGTTGTGTCTTGTGGTTCAGAATAAGTCCTATAGGCAGCCCTCCGTGTTGCACTGCTGTGTTTCTCCAGTAGTCCAGGTTTACATCGTTATGCTTGTGTCTGTGTGTCTCTATCTGTACATGCGTCAGAGCATACACCATATTTGCATGTGTGTGAATGGAACTGTGCGTTTCTGTCGACCAGCCTGGGCCAGATGCTCTCAAATCTGTCTAGATCACAACCAAACCAGAACGGTGCTGTCTGGCAGATTGACAGGGCTCTGAATACTCAGGGTCCGCACAGACAATCTCCATCATCATGAAAGTAACAGATCTGATTTCCAAACTTTACAAGTGCTGGATGCAATTTCATCGAACAGATCTTATGGAGGGGCTGCACGGTGGTGCAGTGGTCAGCACTGTGGCCTCACAGCAAGAAGGTTCCCGGTTCGAGTCCCAGCTGGAGCACGGGGTCTTTCTGTGTGGAGTCTGCATGTTCTCCCTGTGCCTGTGTGGGTTCTCTCTGGTACTTCGGACAGTCCAAAGACATCAAGAGGGGACCAGGTTAATCCAGACTCTAAATTGACCGTAGGTATGAATGTGAGTGTGAATGGTTGTTTGTATCTATGTTGGCCCTGCAATGGACTTGTGACCCAGGGTGAACCCTGCCTCTCGCCCATAGACACTGGGATAGGTCTATGGTAAGATTCCCTTACCAGGAATAAGCGGAAGACAATGGACTGAATCTTATGGAGCCATCTACCATCTTAAGTCACAAAGAGCAGAGCACCCTTTAGATATGTGCCACAAAAAATAGCAACTCTAGTAAATTACATTTACCATTAAATTGGCTCAGGATACATTAGATTTCAGAAGACATTTCACCAGGCCATGAACGTTAATCATGAACAGACTCACCACCTCTCAGTGACAGCGCCAGCTCCGTCTACGTGAACACCTGCCGCTGAAGGACAGCGCCCTGGTAGGCAACCGATTCATACGTCCAGTTTGAAACACCCTCATACGTGGACAGAAATCAGCATGAAAAAAATTACTTCATGTTGTACTAAACTGGTTGTTGACTGTATCTCCTGACCTTGTGGTGAGTCACAGACGGGCAGCGTATTAAAATCTCATATTGCTGAGCACAGAAGCACAAATGGATTTTAAAACATGAAAAAAAAAGTATTATCCACTAACAGCACGCTTTGAGTCCAATCATCCTAGTTTCTCTTAAAGATATATCCAAACCGTCTCACACACACACACACACACACACACACACACACACACACACACACACACACACACACACACACAGATATGTACTGGCTCCATCATCTCTTCTATTTCCTGTGTTGGCTGTTTCGACCGAGCTGTAAATGATTTTCAATTCTAGTATTAAAGTTGGCCAATAAACTGTAGCTGTTATAAATATATATTTTTTTAATTGTAAGCTGAAATGCATTTGATAATAGGAGTTGTGGTACATTCATGCGAAACTGGTTTAATCCCATTAACTGCTGTCCAACTGGAAAAATTCACAACCCACAATCACAATTCAACAGTCTTGTCTGTCAGAAATACAACTCTACAGGGCAGAGGCTGAAACAGGGAGATTTTATACATGCAGAAATATGACGAACACAAGTCAGTGTGTGGTAATGGTGAGTACCTTCATGTAATGAGCATCGTTTGGTGACCAGATATAACGTTTATTCATATTAACAGCTGTTTGTGCAGTGTGAGCTGGATAAATGTTGAGCTATGAGATTAGCATTTCCCTCCTTATCCTTTTCCTTTCCTCTTCACTGTCACGTAAAACTTGAAGAAGCTGCTGGTGTCTTGATTAAACACATGGAGCAGTCAACTGCATCTCATCTTCTTCAAAGCATCCATGTTGTCCTCAGGCTTTAAAGCTCACAAAGAAAACAAAGTCAGACAGCGACCTTCCAGTGCCCCACTGCCACACAACAACAGCATGAAACCTGACTGTTGTTTTGTCTGAGATGGGTCGATGTGTTGAAGGCTCTCATGTGACACATGCTTGATCACCATCAGATGTGTGACTGCAGTGTGGCCAGAGTTTATATCCTAACATGATTGCTGATGGGAAGAAAACACCATCACAAGACAAAAAAAACTTCAGTGCATATGGATGTGTGACACGTTACTGCATATACTTGGAAGTCTATAACCACTGAAGAGCCTTAAAAGACAGCCAAAAGAGCATGGATGTGACAGAATGTCTGCAGAAAGTGTTGCGTTGTTTGTGCACCATCTCATGAGACTCCTAGTGTGGACTGTTTGAGTCTGACAGCTCATGGAACCCGCGTCATGATGGTCAAAACAAGAAAGAATCCACACAAACTGAGCTTTTGAGAGATGTTGAATGAGGTCTTGGCACTCAAAGTGATACTTTGATACTTCATCGATATGCCTAAAGGTGTATTTTGCATTTTGACTCTTCACTAATAGGTTTCCTGAATTCACAGATATATTTCCCCTCCTGCATCGCTTCTTTGTGTTTCCAGAATGCAGACAGAGCCAGCCACACGTATGGCTAGCTGAAAGCTAATGGATGCTAATGGAAAGCCACCAGCTATGAACAACACAGCCCAAAACATCAAGCATCATCCAGTATAATCCACTGGCTGCACAAAGGAGATGTGGGTTATGCCAGATGATGAATTTGAGAGTTTGTCAAAGTAGTTGATTGGCGACCATCAGGTGCTGTTAGCTTTGAGCTACATATACATAGCTGGTGCTTTTTGTATTCTGGAGTCACAGAGAAGTCTTGCGGGGGGGGGGGGGGGGGGGACACACGACACCTATGAGTGAATACTTGAAAATCAAAATACACTTTCTTAGCAAAGTATCACTTTACATGCACACATAAAAAAAGCTGCCACAACACAACACACTGTATTTGGAAGAAACCCAACAACTGATTGTTCTTAATAATCCCCCACTGCAGTGACCTCAGACTCAGAAAGGCAACATCCAAAAGGATGAAACGCTGCACTGAGCTGCCTCAGGATCACGTGCTACTGCGATGAATACAATTTCTCTCCTGGAACCCCCAAAGCCACTGAAAGACCCCTCATCAACCCATCCTGCTGCCTTGAGCACCGCCTGGTAGTCGAGTGGAACGTCAGTGAGATTAAATCAGTCCTGCTCTCTCTGGTTCCATCTCCACTCCTGTCTCTCTCCACGTGCCTGTCTCTTTGCGCGTGTCTCTCACCACACATGTCATCATCTGCACTTTATTCAGACTGTCGTTTCTCTTCCTGGCACTCCAGGATGAAATACTAATCCAGCGATCTGGATCTCTGGTCCCATTTGTGGGAGTTAATGACAGTGTCATGCGTCACCTCAGACAGTCGAACACAAGTTGTAATTTTCACACCTCTTTGTTTCAGTGAGATTGGTTTTTTTCTACATTGAAAATGTATTTTTATTCTGCACAGCTCGCATCTGACACACACCCGATACCCCGACACACACCTGGATACCTTGACGCACACCTGGATACCCCGACACACACCTGGATACTCCGACACACACCTGGATACCCTGACACACACCTGGATACCCCGACGCACACCTGGATACCCCGACAGACACCTGGATACCCCGACGCACACCTGGATATCCCGACACACACCTGGATACCCCGACACACACCTGGATACCCCGACACACACCTGGATACCCCGACACACACCTGGATACCCCGACACACACACACTCCTATGCATTACAGGTGTTTGTATGATGGATTTTATTTTATTAACTTGCATGTGGCCTTTCAAACTGATTTCAATTTCTGTTTGTTTTCCGTTCCGACTGGTTGCCTCTCACTCAAAGGTTATCTGAAGTCTTGACTAATTGCTACGATGGGAACAAAAGTCGTTATGGAAATTTTTTTCACAACAAACAGAGGAAAAAGGAGACCATCTGCTTTGTATTCCCACACGGCTCTTGAAACGCACATTTACAAGCCCAACTCACAGTTGATTGTAGCTGTTTCTGATATTCATGAAATCCATTTTCAACAGCTGCTTCCCAAATGTGTTAAAAGCAATAAAGTGACACTGCGTAAAATGTGATGTGCAGAATTTGGTTTTCAAATATCTTGACTGAAGTAGAGGCTGAAAGTTTAAAATATTTTCTAAATGGATGAAAGCCAGGTTCAGTCTGCAGATAATAACTTGTGAAATTTTAGAAAACTTAATTTACAGAATTCGGTGTGCAACTCCATCCATGGTTCCTTGTATTAATTCCTCCCCTACTACCAGTTCCAGAAGACCAGTAATGCAGAACTGCTGATGAAGTGGGAAACTGTACTATTTATAACCACTGTCAGCCATAGATTAACTGTTGTACAATTAAGGATGGTAATTCTGGGAATTTAAATGTGTCTTCATAATGTCTCAACAAAACTCCCAGTCTGTAAATGGATCTCAAATTAATCTTCACTGTTTTAACAAGAAGAGGAGAAGTCATAATAGCGTTCATACACTTGGGGTCTCGTCAGAGCCTGCATGCAGCATTCTTTGCTCTATTTAAGGGATAATATAAGAACATACTGGACATCAGGGTGAACAGCGGAGAACCAGAAATAGGTTCCAAAAGTTCTTTAAGAGTTTGATAAGCAAGCAGGCCTGTGTATTCCTGCTGTTCAGACAAACTGGGGTTGCTGCATGGTTGCAAGCCTCTGCCTCCCTTCCTGTCTCAGCGACCCTGACCTTTTACCACTTTGAGTCACATTTGAAAAAAATCAAAAACCTTTAAGGGGCTCCTAATATATCATTTTAATCAGAATAGGGCAAAATATTGTGCAAATATCAGAAGACCGTGACCTCTAACCACCAAATCTTTCCAGTTAATCCTTGAGTCCCATTGGGCATCTGGGGCAAACTTGAAGAAATTCCTTCAAGCCTTTCTGGAAGAGCTGCGTTAACAACAGGACAAACAAATAGAAGGACAAACCAAAAACATGACGTCTGGTCTATGGCTGTCACTGGCACAGAGGCATTCACACATCCCACTCTGACTACTTTACACACAGGCTGTCTCTGCTCACACTGAAGCACTTGGAAGCTTCCTTTTCAGTCAAGGATTGTCTTTGGACTAAGAAGATTATGGAATAGAACATCACTTTAAAACTGTGTGCAGTTGCCTGCAGTCCATCAGGCTGTTTATGCTCCTAGCTCGTCACTGGACGCTCCTCTAAGCTTGACTCACTTGCTTGCACACCCCAGCGTCGTGCAGCTGTTTGATGAATATCGCAGTCATGGCTCCAGTGGGTCACTGCAAGAGCAACGAGACACTGCAACGCCAAGCATGTCCCCCCCAGCCTTGCTCTGTCTCTGCTGGTCAATCACAGTCTCCCCTTCCCTGCCTCTCTTGGACAGTCATTGTTTCAACCATCCTGCACTGCAGCAAACGCAAATATTTAAAATCAGCTGATGTTAATGAAGTTAACGGCTGTGTAATTTATTTACATTATGCCTCATCAGCCCTTAGTCTGGGGGGGTCCCCTGTGTAAACAGACAGCACTTGGACGTGTGTGTGTGTGTGTGTGTGTGTGTGTGTGTGTGTGTGTGTGTGTGTGTGTGTGTGTGCATAGGCCCGTGCATGCATGTACGGATGAAGTTGTGAGCACAGGCAGATCATGTTTTAACAGTCCAAGTCCCCTAAAGTCAAATGGAGGGCAACAGTGAGTTGAGTTGCTGACTCTCTCATGAATCATTTCAATGAACGTGACTCAAGGTAAACGTCCTCATTGTCAGTATCATATCAGTATTCATGTAATTGACATGGTGGCCACCGATCTTTAAAGCGTGAAGCGAATGTTGCATGTAACTATGCAAAAGGAAATACACAGTGAGACAACAAAGAGTTAATGGTGGTGCAGAGGAAAGACAGCATGTCTTCCAAAAGGACAAGGACAGAAGAGCTGCAGTAACATGAGCTCATTATACTGCAGAGAGAACAAGAGAGTGTCTGATGCTGACAGTAAGGGAGGACGATAAAGAGTGAAACTTGATTTGAACTTCCTGGATCAGAAACTCACAAGCTGTTTAAACATAAATGCCTGTTTCCATCTGCAGTACCAAGCGATATCTTAATTGGTCTCTAGACCAACACAAGCTTTCACACGTCGGCGATCTCCTGCTGGTTATGCATGAACACATCAGCGTTTGCAGACTTCGTGGGATTTGATTTTGTTGGGTTTCATCTGGAAACAAACAGATGAACACATAGCGGAAGGCTTCCAGCGGTGACTGAACCGCTGTCACCAGCTGCAACCCCTCAAGCGTTGCCTGTATGTTTATTCATTATGCCACGTAAATGTCACATTTCCACCAGTTTGACCATCATACTTTACCAGTACAATAAGCACTTATAGTGTCTCATCTGAATGGAGCAGTTTTTTGAGAGAAGGTTACCCTGTTGCACATTTTAGTTTATCTCTGATGGAGGTTCATTCATACCCTGAATGACTCATAATGGATTAACCATAAAGCTACTACTTCCTTTGTTTTGGATTTTAGGTCGCGTTCACACCAGCCAGTCAACCACTCTCTGGTCCGCCTGGTAGGGGTGGTCTCAGACCGCCATCAAGTGAACTCTACAGTGGTCTACTTCTGGTGTGAACGCCATCCACACCAATCACAGGAAGCACGCTGTTTTACACGTCATATTCCGTTGGTATGATGAGCCAACTTTGTGATTTGAACATGTATGTGATTGTGAGCTTTTCATTGTCCTCTTCCCTCACTGGTCGTGCTTGTATGGCGAAGGAAAAAACATGGAGGGAGGCTCTCATGACTGCCCGTTGTCTCCTGTGACACGACCATCCGACTACAGAGCATCTTCTGTGACGCGCGTGTATTAATACATCATTTAATTACTGCAGTCGTCCCAGCCGTTCGTATGCGCGGCCTGTTAAAGTCTGCTGATATGCAGTCCAGATCGGCACCAACATGAAAATGAGCAGAGTAAAATGCTCCATGATGAACAGGAAAAATTGCGAGGGATTTGTAGTCTACCTGCCTTGACTGTACAAGCGATCACAGAACGGCTTTGCTGCCACGTGACAATTGTTGGAGCGTTAGAGTTCGGCCTTTGTGAACGTGAACCGGACCAGTTGAGAGATTGCAACAAGGTATCATCCTCGCTTTAGTTCGACTCCGAAAACAGACCTTTTGGTGCCAACACCACCTTATATGTTACAAATCTATTCCAGCATTTTGGAACCAGGATGAGGAAAAATATCTGTCAACAAAAAAGCACAGAATTTATTATTTTCCTTACTGAATCTATGTAGTACTGCAGTACTTAGAAGGTTAAATACTCTCGACCAACCGAAAGAGGCGATCCAGGCAATCATTTCAGCCTTGTTCCACTCCATCCCCACTGGCCCTGCAGAGGCGGTGCAAGACTATCTGCATGGTGTGTGGGCTTAATTGTCTTAATTGTCCACTCCTGAGGACATGTGGATAACAAGCAAGCCAAGGGAAGCTGGCAGGAGCTCTCCTCACATTCCTGCTGTTCTCCATGCTCTCGTGGCAGCATGACCTATCCTGAAACTTTTGATGCCTCTGTGCTGACATGAGGCGCAATGGCATCGGGTTGTCTGTCTGCATCACCTCTTTTTTGTTAACCAATATTTCTCAATGCCTTGAGAGAATTTCTCCAAATTTGCCACTGGAAGGAACTGATTAGACTGTGGTGGTCAAAGGTCACTGTCACCTCACATGCACACGATACCTTAAGGTTTCTATAAAGTACAAGCTTCCAGTGGGACTGAACAAACAAATTTTAATCATCAAAGGTCAAGGTCACTGCGACAGGCTCACATACTGTGATGCAGTATTTCTAGTTATTTATTACTTAACGTACACTAGTCACCACTAAAAATAAAGCAGTGCTTTTGTGCACACACAGGGACACACTCAAAAATTACATTAACCTCAGTCAGACGCATGGTGAAACTGCAGGCACATGAATGGAGATGAGGCTCACTTTTCTTGTGAATTTCTCCCCCTTTTATAAGAAAAGCAGCCCACCTGGTTCCCCCGCAAACGTACATTTCTGCTCAGTCCTTCTGAAGCCCTTTATTAACCATTTAGTTAAATTACTTGTGATGTTTGTCAGGTGGAATGGCACTGAAATGAGCTTGTGCTTTATTGAGAACTGTCTTGATCTCACTGCAGCCTGCACTGTTTCATTAGACTGACGTGAAGCAGCAGGGTCTACAGTAAACGATGAAAAAAGACAGACGTATGACTGGGACTGCTCGGCTCTTTCTATAATATCTGTTTTGTTTTGTTTTTGTGAAATTATATTTGTTGTTAAATCACCATATAATCTTATCTAGTTTAAGCCTTAAAACTAAAGTTCTTCAAGTTCCTCTGCCTGTGTCGGGGAGTTTGTAAGGAGCCATTTTGGATGAAAAAAGACAGACGTATGACTGGGACTGCTCGGCTCTGTCTATAATAAGTGTTTTGTTTTGTTTTTGTTAAATTATTTCTGTTGTTAAATTACCGTATCATCTTATCTAGTTTAAGCCTTAAAACTAGAGTTCTTCATGTTCCTCTGCCTGTATCGGGGAGTTTGTAAGCAGCCTTTTTGGCTCATGGCTTTGTGTTATTACCCTGATGGGTCAAGTTGTCAATTAAGGAGCTTGAACCTGGCCACCTCCTTCCTTCTCTGGCCAAGTCATATCAGCAACGTTTGCCAGTTATGCTTTTTCATTTTGGTGCTAAATGACAATAGAAGGAGGTATGAGTTCAGGAAACACAGTGCTTCAAGGTTGTTTTCCTGCAGCCTGCTGAATAGCTGGACCACGCCGTCATCAGCATTCATGTCAGGAAATGTGAAAGCAGGAACAGTCTTGCTGCATTATGACTGAGAGAGAGCAGATTCCTGGTCGTGGTTACACCGTGTTGGGAACTATAAATGTTGCAGAAAGAAAACGAGAGAAACCGATATAAAGAGGTTGAAGACTGAAAGATGGGGGGGAGGAGAATGAAAGGCTAGATGTCATGGAGATAACACAGCGCCTGAGTGAGAGTAAAGCACACATGGACCCAGACAAAGAGAATGCTGAAAAAAGAGCTTTGGGCCCAGACGTCTTTGTTCCAAGAGACCCAGGGAGCTGTAGTTCTGTCAGCACAGGCGAATGAATGTGCCGGCCCACCAGCAGTTACAGCCCTACAGGGGTGGTAGTCCTCTGCACTGCAGCGCATGCATGCACAGACAAATCTATGGAGGGAGAATAGGTTTTCCCCATAAAGAAACATTCCTACCATTTATATGACGTGTGTTAAGTGTTTAAAGGCAAGTGACTTTGATCACACTCGTAGTGAGGTAATTCTGAGTTCAGCTGCTCCTTCCTGTTCCAGTCCAATGAAAGTGGTGTCACTGTGGCTTTTAGTGCAATAATCTGTCATAATCTGTCTACACATGCAATTATGAGGGGCTCAACTTCCACGTGTTTAACTGCGTTGTTGTGAGATTCTCTAGCGAGCATGCCACAAAAATCCAAGTTAAAGTGACACTGCGCCCCAAAAATATAAAGATATATCAAGCTCACAAAGAAGTTCTATTCCCTCCAGCATCACAACAAGCCAGTTAATTTTGGCTTGAAACAAATATCAGCAAATCAGTCCAAAAAATGTCAGTCTGCAAACTCTGAAGTGCCTCATCCACATCACCTTGATCCAGCCGTACAGTCAGTAATCCGCAACCATTTCAATCTGAGAAAATAATCTGCCTGCTATGTGAACGAGCGAGCAGGGTGGGCCAGCTGGTCGCGCTTGGTGCTCCTGTGAAGGAGCCTCATGTGCAAGTGTATTCATGTAGCTCCACAGCACCACAGGGGTAGTTTATAGATTTATTAACGCAGAATAATTAAAAGCTGTGTAAAAACCATTTTAGCTATATTTCCACAGTGCCAGACTGGGCATATTTTTAAAAACCTGTAATTTTATGTTAATATTACCGTGTTTATTCCGGATTATAACGGTGAAACCTCCTCCAGTGCTCGTTCTGATTTTATTCCTCATTTCTGGTCTGCATCAGAGATCTATTAATGATTCCCATGTGCGAGAGATTCATGTGAGAATTTGAGACCTTTATTTATGGGATACAGAGGATCCAAGAAACAAATTTTACAATTTCTAAAGTCTGCCGTTATTGGATTGATCTTTACGTTCTTAATTATTTCTGAGAACATTTTAATGAAAAACTTTCACTAACTTTTTCCATGTCTCCTTTTTCAAGGGTGTATCACTCAAACAGAACTTTTCAGGTCTTCATCCGTCAGCAGTGGGCAGCCTGGTTTGACCGCCGACCTGCGACCTGTCACACGGGAGGCAGCGCACGGACAGATCACTCCTTTCTCCTTCTGCTTTCTCTTGCTACATGGCTCATTGGAGGAGATCGTGCAAGCGCTCTGTTCCTCAGCAACGTGAAATAGATGCAGTGTCGTTGACTTTCCTCACACCGCCCTGTACCTACACAACTAAATGGACTTACACTATCATGTACTTTTGCATGAGGATTGCTGCAACAGCGTTGCTGAGTTAAAATAAAAACAGGCAAATAATTGATTTTTGAATACAACCCAACTTCTCATGCTCCTTGTGTGGTCTATTACCTGGTTTACTGGAGAACAACCAAATTAAGTTAACTCCTTTCTTTGACTTAAGTTTCAGTGGTTTGACCCTTGGACCTCAGTCAGGTCCTTCAGAGGTTATTTTTTAAAGAGGCTGGTCAAAGTATACGAGCTGTTTCCCTCAACAGAGCAACCCGCAAGCTTTTCACAGACAAATGTATAAAATCCCAGTTGAGGGAAACACGTTGTTATTTATCACTTTGCACATGGACACAGCCGCTGTTTGGTATGTGGCGGTCAACCATCTATCATTGCTGACCGTGACTGAAGCTTCAGCACTTTAGTCTCCCGTGTGTTTGTTCTGTGAAATGAATGAATGTTTGGGATGCTTTGGACGATGGATGGCAGGGGTCTATCCAAGATGTCATGTGACATTATCATTCATGAAAATGGACCACTGTCCCATTTACCATTAACAGCCAAGTAGCTCACAACATCCCTGATCCTCACTTCAAGAACACATCACTGAAAAATGTTCCAGTGGCCAGAAAAAAACTGTGGGCATGCAAAGAAGGGCCAAGGGAGGATTGTGTGCTGTTGCCCCTGTGACTGCTGACGCCCTTGCTGCCAACCCCCCGTGGCAACCATTTTGGATTATTGCCTTTTTTCACAACCTTGAATATCTCTCATGTACAGGCTCTTCCTCTTCCCAGCGCTTTACCTTTTTTTTTTATTTGTCTTGCACTAGGAGTTGAAGATTAGCATCAGCTGACCAGGTCTAGTTATCCTCCAGAGGGCCACGCCCCCAGACCCCACCCACTTTCTTGGGTCCTTAACATTCCATACTTCCCTCACCAGTTGCCTATGATGGTTCTACACTTACTGAGGAAACAGAGGAACAAACGTGTTTCCAAAAATGGGGAACTAAATGGATCTATCTATTTCAAGAAGTGTCAACAGTGGAACTGATTTACTGCACCGAGCCATTTTACCGGCTACCACGATCTTCATAATCATCTTTAGTTTATAGAAGAAAGCTTGGATTACACTAATTCCTGAACTTCCAACTGCCTCCCTTCCGACTTAATATGGAGTAGAATGTATCCCGTCAATGAGATCAGTGTCCTTTGGCTGAGGGTGCATAAATGAAAGAAGTCTTCCCAGTGGGGAATTACTGCCATATGGCTCCATCCACACTGGTTAATCAGCTTGATGGAGATTGTGTTCTCTGGCTGCTTTCCCTCTTGTTTTGTTATCAAACCATTTCAGCTCACATGGATCCATTTATAGGCTACACTGTTGCCCAGCAGGGCTCAGCGCTCTATTTGGGTGTTTAACAAGCAGCCATGTGGATATGAAAGATCTTGTAGGCCAGATCGTATTCTTCTCAGAGAGGCTAAGACGCTTTAACTGTGATATTCAAGAGGTAATGAATATTATCTGCTACTTTTACATTGACTTCAATATCCGGGTATTAAATTAAGACAATACTCTGAATAAGACCCTGCCACGCATCGAGCCCCGTGGGACTACATTACCCAGAATAAGGCCATTGTTGGCTTAAAGAAAATCATTTTAAGGCATCGAGGTATTCTGATCTGAGTCGCTCCGTTGCAGTGTGTGGTACACGTGTATCCACCCGAACTGCATTCTGATGGAGTTTTCACATCTGGTGACACAACTTCCAATGAACGTTCCAAACTTGACTTGTTTGCAAAAGACAAGACGACGGCCACCATCTTGAAGAGGACAAATTTTCCAGATGTAGATATCATTGGGTTTGCACTTAATGAATGTTAAAAATGCTCCACAGCTTGAAAACAGGAACATGCAATGAATATTCTGTTAAATACTCACCTAAATACCGACTCATTTAAAATCAGGCCAGTAGGCACATTTTTGCGGTACACGTTAACATGTAATCTCAAGCCGTATTTTCATTTAATATAAAATTAATATCAAGTGAATTTTAGAAATGTCGCATTAGAGGACATGCACATTATAGCCATTCCCATCAAGTGGGGTTAAGGGAATAAATGAGGCTAAAGGGCATATTTCCATTAGAAGATGGTGGCGTTGGCAACGCTACACACAAATGTAGCTGGCAGGAAGAGGAAGGACACAACAGGTGATTGCTTTGGCCGTCTATAACAATGTAGCAGTAAAAAATGGAGAGATCTTTTTGTGGAATTACCTTCAGATGGATGCTGCAGCACTGAGATTAAGGAAAAATTTTGGAATATCCAATATGACAACAGCAAAAAACTGTCACGATCCCTGTCTTGTGTTTCCTGTTTTACTTTGTAGTCATGTCCTGTCTTCCTGTGCTCCTCCCTGTGATTGCCTCATGTGTCTCACCTGGTTGATTACACCACCTGTGCCTCGTTTCCCTCTTGTATTTAACCTCTGTGTTTCCGTCCTGTGTTTGTTGGGTCATTTGTTGTGTTGTGATGTCGAAGTCTACGGCAAGTGTCATGGTCACGAGCCATCGGTCTCTAGTCACAAGCCTCCAGCCACAAGCCACAAGCCTCCAGCCTCCAGGTTTCCCCTGGTCTCAAGCCTCCAGGTCTCAAGCCTCCAGTCTCCCATCTCCCATCTCTTTAATAAACCCCTTTGTGCACCCCCCTTCCCCTTGTCTGCGTTTGGGTCTACTTCCCCGCACCTCAACCCCTGGCAAAAACAACCAGTCAGTCATCAGAGCTCAACATTAGCTACGTCAGAGCTTATTCAAGTTGTTTTTTCCTGTTTCCCATTTTGCATTCCATCTTTTTGGAAGAAAGGGGGAGGTTTTTTGATTTTAAGCATGTTGCATCATCATCATCACCGAAGAGAGTTTGTATTTCTTTGTTGATAGTTTCCACGTATCAAAGATCTTGTGGAGGGAACAGATGCATCCTGCTAAGAGTGGTGGGAGAAGTGAGATGGGCCAGCTCCTGCCTCTCCCAGGCTCGTTCCTTGGAGATCACTTCTCACCCACACACGCGCACACACACAAAGCGGCACCAGCAGATGGGAGCTGAGCAGTACTATTAATCCTTCTCCAGAGGATCAGATAATTAGACACCTTAATTGAAGTTTAAAGGCTTTAATAAATAAAACGCCACTTTTGTCTCCCACGTCGTGCGCGCTGAAGCAGCTCATGTACTCTGTCTTAAACTGTCTCTTGTAAACTTCAAGTGGAGGAGTCCTGGTGCAGGAATGGAAATTAAGCTTGTTGATCAGTTCCACTTTTACCTCTGGAGCTTTGAGGGACTGCTGCTGCTGTGTTGTATTATATTGCAGTTAATCTTTCACAATAATGGAAAACATTCCTTAAAAACAAGAATAATTTGTGAGTCTAAAGAAGGTTTAATTGGATTAACTGAAGTGCCTGTTGTCACAGCGGAATAGGCTTTCATGGATGTTGACCTCTTTGCAAACTCGGGCGTTGTAATATTCCACAGTAATGAGCAGAAATGTGGATGTTGTACTTGTATCCACCGGGGTAGAGACACAAAGAATGAAATGAGAAGACAAATGAATAAAGCAGAAAACGCCAAAAGCTCATTAAACTTTTGTCTCGGCAGGCAGACGTTCACGAAAGAGAAAATATAGGCTACGGTGACGTGTTGCTGTACTGGCATGAGACTGACGGTGCCTCGTTCTGCCCCAGCCTGCATCTGTTGGAACGTACCTTTAAAAACAAAGACCAACAAATACAGTACATGTAAACTGAAGCAGCTGTAAGTCATGACAGATATGTATTTCTAATTCAGTCCATCTACATTTCTTCCAGTCACTGATCTCATTCGATCACTTCATCCTCACAATATGAACTGAGAGGCCAATATATTTGCATGGTTTTTATGCATTCTGGTACGTTTTCATTTATTCATTGTTGCTTGATGAATGGCATTTGTCTGCTCATGTCCATGATTGATGCTGTAGTTCCATACAACAGACTTTCATCTGACAGTGACGAATAGCGACTCACATGCGCTCTCTTGTTCTCCATGTGACGAAGCACTCTAGTTCCGAAGTATCTGTGTCTAATTTGATCCCAGCGGAAGATCAGTGTAATAAAGCTCTCTTGAAAATTTAGTTATGTTCTGTTATTTTGAAGACGTCATTGTTTTCACCAAGTAGCAGTGTCTATACATTGGAATCAGAGGTTCATGTCAACTATGGGAATCAATTTGAAGTCAGTAGCACGTCGTCTACAGTGAGGATACAAGAGTACTAGGGTGCATCCAAGCCGTTCACAGCTCAGCCAGCCTCCCCTTGGTGCACTGCACAAATGGGTTTAAATTAGAGGTGAAGTTAATCAGAGATGTTTGTGCCTGCCCCTGAAGTCCATCTTCTCTTTTTCCCAGCTGTATTAAGTATAGATTATTTTAAAATCAACTTCCAAATTACATAAATATGTTGTCTGAAATTAGAGAGAGCCAATGAGAATTCAGGAGAAAAGTTAGGTTTAAGGGCGTCACGGTGGAGCAGTGGTCCTCACTGTGGCCTCACAGCAAGAAGGTTGTGGGTGGAGCCCCGGCTGCAGCACGGGGTCTTTCTGGGTGAGTCTCCATGTTCTCCCTGTTCCTGCTGGGTTCTCTCTGGTACTCCGGCTTCCTCCCACAGTCCAAAGACATCAAGAGGGACCAGGTTAATCCAGACTCTAAATTGACCGTAGGCGTGGCTGGGAGAGCCAATAGTCTGTCTCTATGTGTTGGCCCTGCCATGGACTGGTGACCTGTCCAGGGGGAAGGCTGAGAGGTAGACAGTGTAAGGATGGATGGATGGTAATAAATACTGAGATTGGGTGTGAAATAATGATGATTGCTTCTGTTTTGTTTACCTGAGAATTTCATGTAAAATGGGTTTTATTCTTCAGCCAAAAATGTGTTGGGGGGGGGGGGGTCTGCCTACTGTTGTTCTCAGTTTACATTTTCCGAAAAAAAAAATCTTCAAAATAAGTAAATACTACAACTAACACTTTTAAAGTTTCCTCACCCAAACAGGCACAAGGATAATAGATGTACAGTAGACGGACTGGAAGCTTGTACAGGAGCAGCAGGAATCCCATGAAGCTCCTTTACTTTCACTTTGCTGATATTTGGGACTCAATCTCCAAATGTTTACTTCAACATTTTTGTCTGCCCTCCTCCCCAGACAGCTGGTTGGAGAGAGGGGCGGTTCTTCAACGTTCCATCGCTAAAGCCACATGTCTAGCACTTCCGAATGGAGGATCATGGCAGAGGCAAACGTTTGTGTTCTTATGGACAAAGACAAGTCCATCAGTGCAATGCCTGAATTGCATATTTGGGGCTACTTACATTTGCCGGAGCACCGGGTGGAGGTGTTGGGGCACATGGTAAGGAAGCAGCAGCCGAGTCAAGCTCTGCTAGGCTGGTGATGATGGCAGCCATGCCAGGGACAACTGGTAGTGCAGCTGCAGCAGTAATGCCAACCATGTGCCTGACCACACCTCATTCTAATACCAGCCAGGACCCCAGACGCTGGGAGCTGCACTCACTGCTGTGCAGGGTTGACAGACTAGCTGCTCTTTGTCGCCAGTCAAAGCTACATTTGTGTCGCTGTCACAGTCGACTACTGGTCTTCATCAGAGGAAAACACAGAGAGGAATCCATCACAGTCCGGCCTGCTCAGGTCTTAGTTGTGTCTCAGAAGAACTTCAATTTGAATCCTGCTCTGCTGCCACCTGACATGAAAGCTGTGCTCAGAGTAAATTAACTTGCTTGTACAAATATTACATCACAACCTTTCCTTCTTAGCACGGTTAAAAGAGAACAGGTTATAATTTCAAAGTAGTTGTTCATTTTTACACTATCTATGCTGTTTCACTATCTATCAATGCCTTGTTCCCATGTGACTTACATGTGTCTACAATTCAGCAATTCTACGACTTCATTTGACAGACATTTTGTCCAAAGCGACGCACAACACAGGCAAGAATTTTGACAAGAATGAAAAACTTTAAGTACGACAAAGTGCTTCAAGCTTGATTGGTCGCAGGTGCTGCCATCCAGTGGCAGAAGAAGTGCAAGTTTTTTTTTTCTCTCCTGATATAATGTAACCACGATTGACCGCAACCAATAATTCAACATCAACAATATCTTTCAGCATTCAACACATTCAATATTGACCATTGCCAGTGCTGAGTGTTCACTAAGAGCTGGGTGTTAACCCCCCTGACTCGTTCTACCCTGAGGACAAAGAGGAGGCGGGTCAGGTTTAAGTGCCTGGGTGTTTGTGATGTCCCCAACCAAGTGTCCAAATCCGGAGCAAAGTGAATATGCATGTTAATCTATTTACTCTGGCAGGGAAATGTTTGCGAATGGAAGCCATTGTGAATGATGCGTGTAATCAGTCAGTCACTCAGTGTTGACACTACTGATGACAGTGTGCAAGGGAGCACTGGAGATGATTAGTGCATGAAATCCCTCCGCAAGTAATCACGAGCAGCCCTATCAGCAAGCTCTGCATTCATGTTTATACTCACACTCACAGGCCACTTCATTAGCGACATCTGGATGATGTCATCAAATCCAATAGTGCAGCTTAAGAAGTGGATCATTGTCCTGTATTTATTGACACTGTCAGAGAGGTGATAATTCTATTATGTGTAGAGAATTGAAGTCATTGTGGTTTGGTGTTCTGTGTATCCCGGACAAGATGGTAATTAGAAACCAACCCTGTATTCGGCTGGTCAACATGTGGAGAACAGAAGTCACATTGGGCCTCCATGTTTATCAAGTTGGAGCAGCTCACAGGGAGGGGGCCCTCCTGGCAAACCCATATCACTCAGAACCTCAGCTCCTGCCATCAGGGAGGAGGTTCCCAAATCAAACACTCACTGTGACAGCGTTTGTCCCTGCAGCTTTTGGGTTGCGACGCAGCCCCTAGAGCGAGTCGAGGTGCTCTGTTGGGAAGAGGTGTACGACACAGCACTCAAGAGCTGCTACGACCTGGATGACGGAGGATCTTCAGTGGTGCTCACCCTAACGTGACATGAGCAAAAACAAATGAAACAGAGAAACTATCTGGTGCTCACAAAGAACCCGAAACCTTCTCATGCTCCCGCGCCGATGAGCTTAGTGCTCCAGTTATTTATCGCACTCTGTTATGATGACATCCCCTCTAAGTTATGTATTTATTGATGGTGACAGGCTGAGACCCTGTGAGCGCTTCTACGTGTTTGCAGAAGCAGAAATCAGACTGTATGAGACCTTCATGAAACTACTTCTGAATCATTTCCAGATACAACACTGTTCCCACCTTCTCCAGCCGAGACTGCAACACGGGTCAGAGCTTTGCCTCCCAGCGGGAACCTATCAGAGACTCATTAGTAAGTCTTCTACAAGTTCTGTGTTCAGGCAGTGCAGGAGTATTAGAGGAATTCTAAACTCCATCACGGTGGAGCCCTGAGAACCCTGACAGAAGCAGAAAGTCCACAGTACTTCCTCTTTCTCTGGATAATCTTTCCTGTCCCGTATGCAGGATTACTGCATTATGATGAGCTGTCAGTTTACACAGTAAACAGCTCAACTGTCCAAATGATTATCTATTAAGCAACAGACAGAAATAATGGAGGCACATTTTCTTGCTAAAAGTTCCTTGTGGCCTGACAGCACACTGATTGCTGGGGAAATGTGGTCTCAAGGATTTCGCTGATGTCGCCCGAGACATGAATTCAACTTCAGAGGAGAAATAATCTGCCATCGCCGGTGAGAATGCAGCGTAGTTACTGCATGGCACTGACAAGGCTGCTGTTTCCATGGCAGGACACCAGCCTGCCTGTACCAGGGAGCTGCTCTGCGGTTTGTGCAGGTACAAAGATCTGATTAAATCCTGATTATTGATGTTCACATCACCTCCATCACAGATGCTAGTCTGTTCTTGCTGATGGATTTCTCCTGCTCACCTGCTTGCTTTAGCAAGTTTGTTAAACATGATTATGGCTCATAAATGGACAGTGTGGTCAAAGTGAGAAGAGCAACATAAAAAAAAAACAGGATTCAACAAAATGGTGACATTTGGAAAATAGGAATTTCGTCATAGTTCAGATATGTGGGTTTTCATTACGTTCCATTTGTCAGAAATCCTGATGTTAGAAAGCACGAGTGACTGCGTCGCCCTCTGGGGACTTGTTTGAATTTGCTTCAGCAACTGAAGAGAATCGTGAGCTTTTAAATATCCGCAGCAAAGTAGATGGCACATGAAGTCCTTTAAGCTTCCTCCAATGAGATAGAAATTGAATGTGGCAAACATTCCTTTTAATGTTCACATGTTGTTTTCTTCTTCAGTTTTTAGCCTAATTCGATTAGCAGCCGAACCTCACACATTCCGACTGTCCTAATCCAATCAATATCTCTTCCGATCATGTGATGAGTTCTACCATAATAATGCTATTGTGAGTCTTTGGTGCTCTCAATGACACACTGAATAGTTTGTGACTCTTTGGGATGTCGACAGAGGAGGCATCAGCAAACATGTCCTCTGCACTCTGTATTTTTTTCATCCAGGAACATCTGACACCAAAAGTATTTGGCTGTGTGCGACTTTAATCAAAGAGCCAAGGCCCTCAGGCAGGGTTTGATCATTTCTAATCTGGCCTTGCCATCTGTATCATGGTCGGGGGAAACGTCCTCAGGCTGCTGCCTCATTATGCCGTGCATGTACACATACCAACTACTGTATGTTTACAGAGGGTGATTGGTCGAGCACGGCTGCCAAGTTTACCCCTGTGTTCCAGGCGGCTGATTCTCAGATGCTCCTTGTCAGGCTCCTCGTAGGGGCCCCACAGACAGAGACACCCAGGCAGCACTCTGATGATGGGACCCTTACCCTCGGAGGTCCAGGACCACCGCAGACTGATTGAATTCATATATATATATGTATATATATATAAAGAGAGAGAGTATGCATGATCCTTCCATTTTATATATATATATATATATATATATATATATATATATATATACATATTTATATATAAAGAGAGAGAGTATGCATGATCCTTCCATTTTATATATATATATATATACATATATTTATATATATATATAAAGAGAGAGAGTATGCATGATCCTTCCATTTTATATATATATATATATATATATATTTATATATATATATACATATTTATATATAAAGAGAGAGTATGCATGATCCTTCCATTTTATAATATATATATACATATATTTATATATATATATATATATATAAAGAGAGAGTATGCATGATCCTTCCATTTTATAATATATACATATATATATATATATATATATATGTATATATATATAAAGAGAGAGAGTATGCATGATCCTTCCATTTTATATATATATTTATACATATATAAAAAGAGAGTATGCATGATCCTTCCATTTTATATATATATATACATATATTTATATATATATATAAAGAGAGAGAGTATGCATGATCCTTCCATTTTATAATATATATATATACATATATATATATATATAAAGAGAGAGAGTATGCATGATCCTTCCATTTTATAATATATATATATACATATATTTATATATATATATATATATATATATATATATATATAAAGAGAGAGTATGCATGATCCTTCCATTTTATATATATACATATATATATATATATATATATATATATATATATATATATATATATATAAAAAGAGAGAGTATGCATGATCCTTCCATTTTTCATGTCAGTAAAAAGTAATCCAGGGTGCAAACATTGTGCCTTGTAGTTTATTTTTATGGAGAAATCATGGCAATTATCACAGATTTAGTGGTTGTTACAGCATCTGATATTCATGAAAATGCAGATATGCTCTTTTAGTTTGTTGAGTTTGTTGGCTCTTTGGTTTTTCAGAGCTTTGTACCATCATTTAGGTGGAGTCATTAATTGCAGCCGTAGGCAGATGTTGCCTGAAACTGAGCGGGAGTTCGATGAATCTTCATTCAGCAGCCACATTAGAGAGAAAAATGAAGATATCTCAGTCTATGAAATCAGTTCAATCCATTTGAGGGCACATTTCCCACTCTGAAATCAAAAAATCAAAACAAAAGAACCGGCAATAAAATGATCCAATACGGTGTCGTCAGTTCATCACAACAAAGCCTTTTTTGTCTCTTTGTTGTGTGACAGAAACTTTGGATCGTAATTCATCTTCCTCAGTAGGGAAGACACGACAATAATCTGATCCTTCTGAACGCTTCTTATGAGTCTCACAAATGAGCGAAACCAGCTTTTGCTTGTTGAGTGCTGTTTTGCTTTTACAGTTTGGCTTTGAATGCCATTGCAGGCACTAAAGTCTACGTCACTCACACATCCCGTGAACAGAGGAGAAGGCTAGAAGTACGAATAGAAGTTAAATAAGTCGTGGTGGCTCTTCTGCTTTTGTTTTGTTGTTTGTTCTCCTTTTTTGGCGGAAGGTGCAACTGAAACTGTAGTCCGATGAAAATTTGGAGTCGTGAGAAGTCAGAAGTTGAGACCTGAGCTCATCTGGTCGTCCTGCGGCAGCTGAAACTGATGTTCAGTGTTTTCTTTGCATCACAAAGAAAGAAGAAAGGAAAGCTCCCGCTCACATCACTACTCTTTCCTTTCAGATTTGAAAACTTTGCTCATAAATCTAATTGGATGGAATGGGAGGAATCATGTAGGACTTTGATCTGGAGCATCGCACATAACTGGGCATAAATGAGATATTGTAACCTCAGGTGAAAACAGCTTTTTGAAGCGAGACCAGAAGATGATCTACTTGAATGGAATCCTGAAAGTGGCTCGATGCCCTGAACTGTGAAAAAAATAACAATGAGACTGTGCGCTACACAGTGAGTGATGATATTTAAAATCACATAAACCAAAGGATTAGAATGCCACCTGCTAAGATATAAAGCTGGCTTAGACCAGGGAAAACTGGAACCTGGTCTGTTTCAGCTTGACTCAGGCCAGCTGTGGGCAAGCCTGCAACTCCTAAACTCTCTGTAGCAAGAAACTGGTTATCACTGTCATCATTCGTATGAGCCCAAACGGGCAGAGGGTCACTGCTGAGGGAACCATATATTGTCTAGTTGCACTGGTGTGGGTTGGCATGTTTCAGAACACTAGACTGACACGTAGCAAAGAGCTGCTGGTTTCAACTTTGGTCTAAATGGTCTGTAAACTACAGAAAGATTGCTTTTAAATGGAGCAGGTGGTGCTGCAGCAGAAGGAAACCTTGACATTACACTCCTCTTGTATACAGCCCAACACATGCATACAAATGTAGCCTGAACAACGCAAACATTTACATTGCATTACAAACCACATCTGGAATCTCTACTGCCATCTGCCAAAGAAAAAAATCAGCTCTGCTTTTCTGCAGGAATTCCTGTCAGAATGTTGGAGGATTTTGGGAAACTGTGATGCAGGCGGACGCTAGTGATCTTACCCTTTAGGAAAACCATGTCAAACCCACAAAAAAAGAAACTCTCATCTTTCCAGTCTTGGCTTTTAGGTTTGATTCATGATCAAAGCTTTTTGTGGTGCAAAAAAAAGGAACCGCGTTCGGAAGAAGATTGTTTAAAAACCTGTAATTGTTCATTTATTTACAATTTAAACTGTCAGTTCATGTTTTGGTCAGCAAACTGATGCTACATTGCAGGATTTTTGCAGACTTGGTTTTAAAAAAAAAACCCAACAATTTAGGAATATGCTCTGGAAACAGACTTTAATGAAGGCATTTAAAGAGACCCAAAAATAATTTCATAACAAACAGACATGAGGTAATCGGTTGAGACATGAGAAGGCAGGCAGTGAGCAGTGGAGCGTAAACTGCAGCAATCTGTCATGACTCTTAATTATCCCCACGGAGGGAAAGGCGGACTCACCCCTCACCCTGACCTCACAGTGTAATCATTATAACACACATATGCAGTGTGCTGCCTCTTCTCGTGTGTTCACATGACTTCCTCGCCGCTCTTGCTTCTGCCCTTAGCTTCTCACAGCCTAATTACTGCTCCACTGGAATAACCATAGTTCCCATAGTTACTATAATGTGCAAGCTTTCACGCCATAAAACAGTCTCCCTGGTCACACACCCACCTCGTTTCATGGCGAATGCTAGCTGTCACGGCGCAGTGATAGGGATCAGATTTTACACGGAATCCCCAGTGTGCTCTTCAGTAAATGAGTGTGAAATGTTTTCACTGTGCTGCATGTTCAGCGAGTGAAACTAAATCTTCAGACTGTGTCTCTAACAGGAGGAGCGTTTTGGAAATGAACTTCAATCGTTTCAGTTCTTAACATTCTAGTACTCCTTTTGTGCATTTGTTGAGTGTGTTTGGCTGGGATCTATCAGCCAAGATAAGACAGTCAAGGAGGCCAAGTCCTGCTGGAGCACAGTTACCTTGCCAAGTCCTCTGATGTGTGACATGAGGAAGTGTCGATGGATTACTGATGTGGATGACGCAGTGCGATTACGTCCAACCTATCACTCTTTCAGCGCATCCTCACACGAGTGAGAGCGCAGCCTCTGCTCTGATTGAACAAGGATGGTGGACCATGTGTTTGTTTTTCTTGGTGGATTGTAGAGTGGAAGCTTGAAGATTGAGTATTTGTACGATTGATTCTCTCCACAGGTACATTTTGATAAATGTAAACTTGTTTTTTTTTTATTCAAAAACATAAAAAGTCATGAAAAAATCACGGAAAATTAGGGGTAAAAATACGTGTATGATGGCACAGAGAGAAACAACACATCAGGCTACAAGACATCATTCTGTCAAAACTACCAAGTAACTATATTGAGGGAAAAGTTATAATCTGTGGCCTTATAATATAATATTTCGCTCCTCTCCTTACCCTCCCCCGGCCGCCGTTTTGCTGGCTTCTTTCTGCTCTGATGCTGTTACTCCTGCGCTGCAGGCCTGTTCTCTGTTAATTGCTGTTCTTGTGATGCTCTGAAACTGGCCCAAGTCGTTTCACGATGAATGGTCAATGTTAGAAATTACACTAATGTGACGGGCTTTCTGTTTTATACCACAGGGATGAAAGCATTGCAAAAAACTTTTGGGATTGCTAGAAACTGCCATTTGGCACAGACAGACAAGAGTGTGTGACCTTATTTCCAGCGAAATTGGTTTTGATGATCACACAGGAAACAGGCTCAGTTTATCTGGCACTTAATTCACAAGGCCATTGTTGAGAAATGGACATGTTGGGATATACTTCCCTCGGTTTAATCTCACTCACAGTCAGTCAGCTTTGCCCTGACGAGTGTCAGTGTGCCAATAACCCCTGAAACAGTCGCCGCTGTGTATTCTCCTCAGTAATAACCAGAACAAACTGCCATCACTGTTCTGCACCCCATCAGAAGGTCAGCGAATTGAACAAGCGTTCACCGAAGTCTCACCTCTGTTAATATTGTGTGCAGAGAGCGTCTCACCCCTCGGATGGCCTGTAGAGGACCATTGTTGAACAAACTCTTACAGGCGTCATTCTTGCAGGTGTTTTACAGTGAATGGCGGTCGGCTTCCCCCAGGGAAAAGCTTGTTACGACTAAACAAACTTCACCGCTTTCCATCCGTCGGTGTCTGAAGCAGGTTGGTTGTCAATGTTCTGCTTCCTAAAGGTCCACAAAGGGGTTTTTGTTGTAGGACGGCAGGAATTATAGACTCAAATTTATTTAAGTTATAGCTGCTGCGATGTGCTGCTTTTCACAACTAGAAAAATGATGTGTGCCTGTAACAGCGACCGTGACTTTGACCTCTACGGGTTTACAGGTCGTCCTTGAGGACAAGCAGATGTTTGTCTTGCAATTTAAGACTTTTCCTCAAGACATTCTTGAGGTGACAGAGACCTTGAACTCCTCTCACACTCTCCTACAAAGCATAAAAACACAACCAAAACTACAAATTTATGAAAGATTTATTTCAACAGATATCGAAGGAATATGTTGTCTTTGAACGTTTTACACGTTTGCTATGACAGCGTTTGTCTCCTTGAATTTACATCCATGTACTTAATTGTTTCCTAATACTTGCTGGAAGATGTTCACACGCAGACATTTTCCAAAGATTGAAAATTTCTGTTCATATTCCAAACGCTTAGTCAGGAGGATGAGGCATGCCAACAAAAGCACTTTGACTAAGTTTAGTGAAGATATTGTCATTAAATATGAATACGTATTTTGTATAGACCTTTTCAGGATTGAATGAAGATGATCTTTTCATAGCCGCTTAAATGAGACAATGCTGCTGGGAGGACAAGCAGACAAGACACTCAAGCCTGAATATTTTGGTGGTAAAACATAAGAGATCAGTCACTGACTCGTATTGATATCATATTACTATCAATATAGTCCAGACAGAAAGCACAACACAGAGGTATTGTCTTTCGCTGAATCTTATGTGAACAATTCGTGACTTTGCATAGTTTTCATTTCTACATTTTTGGGACTCAAATGCATCAGGAGGTGTGTTCCATTTCTCTCTAAACATAGCTGCAATGATTGAATCACTCAGAGAGCCAAAGCAACGAGCCAGAGGCACTGCAGAGAGGAGCGGACCCTCCGAGCCACAGAGAGTCAACCTCTTTTTACTCCACATGCAGAATATTTACATCCTGAAACAAGCAGCTCTTATTCTCCCTCTACCGTCAACATACTTATTTTCGGCTGTGTGGCTAAGTTGGCATCATGCAGTACAACAGAGGATCTGAACAGGTGGCTGGGGCACTGATGAGAACCAAACAGCCAATAGAACGGGTGAATGGCTGCAGGAGCAGCTCCAGCAAATTCTTCCTGCTTAATCATGCGCCCGCTGAAGACTTTATCTGCAGGTTGCCACATTGAGTTCTAAGTCCTTGACTTCTCAGCTGGTCCTCAGGGCTTCACATTATCACCACAAAATGAATGAGGTAGACAACCATTATCAGTGTCTGCAGGGGATATTGAGGGAACTGTTTGTTCTTTTTATGCTCAGATTTACTATTAATAGGTCAGCAGCTGGATGTCAGCCTTTATTGCCTCTATTGAAAAACATTTTTTCTGTACAATGACATTTACACAGGTTTTGAAGGCCAAATGAGTGCAAGTTTTCTTTCCTCTGGGTTCATTGGTGATGAAGATGGATGATGTTTTACTGTAATAGCTTTTAAAGTAGCTTTCCACAGTGGGAGTGTCAACTGCAAGCATATAGACCTTCGTTCAGGAGGTGCTGGATGTTAAAACCGGGAAAATGCAGCATGTAATCTAATATGAGCCCAGCTTTTTAGGGTATTATATGTGCTGCCATGATGAGGTCCCTGTAGAGATTCTGAGCTATGAAAGCAACGCCCCTCTCCAGCCTGTAATCAACAGTTAGAATGAGGGTTTAATGACCAGAGAAAACCCCCCAGGCCTCTGGTCCCAGATGGGGAACGCTGGACACAGAGAAAGTCAAGCATTTGTAGAAAAAAAGAATCAACACTTCTATTCCTACACGTGAGAGCTGCCATATTTCTCTGTCTGTTTGTCTTTCCAGCAGCTGGATTATACAAACATTAGGAGGCCAATTTTCACCAAACTTCTGCGACACTTTTTTTACATTTTGGTATCCTCGTCCTATAAAGGGTCACCCACCTTAAATGCGGGCAGAAACACCTTCAGACCTTGGCGATGGTTCACTTTGAAGACAGAACATTTGTTCAGCAGTGTTACAGTGGTGAAGGAGCCAACTGTGATAATTTGCCAAGGAACACAACACTTTTCTAACTGGACTCCACATGGTCAGATCGTTTCCAACCTTCACACATTTTATGAGATTCCCGACCTAAAGATGTCTACGAGCTGAATTTGAGTCATAGTGCCACCTAGTGGTAGCAGCAAGTAAGCCTGATGTCACAAATATTCAATTACATCAAAATGACACTGTGTTGTCTTCACATGATGGTCAGCAACATAACATGAATTTTGTAGCGCCACCTAGTGTACACCAGCACCGCAGTGCTCCTTCCTGCAAACTCCAACTATTGCCAGGTCACACCACCATCTTCCTCCGCCGAGCAGCCCACTCCAAAGTGGATACAAGACCCATTCACTGCTGCCTGCAGCTTCCACTCCAGCCCTGGTGTGACAGCGCCAGGGTCACTCTGGCCGAGGTACGTGCTCTCTAACAGCTTTCTAGTTGAAAAAGTGATATATCTACTATTTGTTCCCATGTTTAGTTCTCAGACAGCCACTCTCCTCAGCACTGAAGGGGGCGATTAACTATTGGCACACTGATTTGCATGCCACCAACCTGCAACGAAGGCTGACATTTCTTTGGTTGCTCAGATGTGTAGGCTTGTCACGTGAAGGGCATCAATTTAGGCAGCTGGGGTGCACTTGTGGCACAAGTAGACAACTTGTGACAAGACAGCTGCACAAAGTCATATCAAACTAGAAGCATGCTGGAACAGCACAGACCTCCGTCAAGGTCTTTTTCAGAATTCCTCAGAAATGAATGAAAATGTCGAGGGGCAAGCGTCACAACTAGTTTCATAGTTTTCTTTTAAAATGTACATCTTATGTTCTGCTGTTTGGGTGGCACATCTATGTTTGATAACACTATGTTATAAATGGCTGCAGCAGACATACTGTATGTTCATACTCTAACAGAGCGGTGCCTTGATTGACTCAAGCTTTTCTTTCAACCAAACATAACTTAAAATGGAAGTTAGATTGACAGAAATGTCTGTCAGATTTTTAGTAAACACCACAGACATCAGAGAAACAGGCTTCATCTGCAGTGAAGCAGGCCAACTGCTTCGTTTACTGTGTATTCATATGAGAGGTTTTTTTTTATTGCATTTGGGAAATCAGGTGAGTACAGAGGTCCTGTTTTTAATTTCCCACCTGAACTCAACATTGGGAAAATCTACTTTGACTGCTCGCACACGCCGAAGAAGTAAGACAAGAGGAACTTGTGTCTGGGAGTTCCTGCAATCAGAGAAAATGTCAACACCTCTCAGTAAACGGAGTGCATGCACTGATGACACCCACATCCGTAACAATCAGGGGATCAGTATCTTTGGCATGATTTCTTTCTTGTTCACCCAATCAAGGCTTCCTTTGATTCAGATTTAGGCGTAAATTAAACAGGCTCCTCCTTGGCTCCTGCTCCGCCCCAGCACCACTTTTCATGAAAATCGGACCTGTTACAGCCCGACATGAAGAGGCGTCCGGAGTGATGCGATCACAAATGGACTGCAGTATGGGAAATATGTGAGTTCATGTCAGTGCGTACACTTCCCCACCCCACCACATGGTGCAGAAATGAAAGCTACCTTACCGTTATCATGTTTATTTTTTGCAGTGAATTGTTTCAAACAACGTTTGTTCATTGAGAACACTGACATTCAAATTCTGTTAGAGGAAAATGTCAATTTGCTTTGGATAAATCTGGGTGGTGAGTTATGTGTTGAAGCTGCAGAAAGAGAGGCAATCATTTTCTCTGCCTGGAAATCAAAAGCACAAGAGAGGGAAATTAACACAAACCAAACTGCCGTAGATTTCTGATAATTGTAATATATTTATATGGTTGCCAGGAGTGTGCAGTGTGCAGAGCCCACCGACCATGCGCCCGCTGGCCCCGTCCTCACTTGTGCCTCTCAAGAGTGAGCACCAGGATGGATTGCTGCCTCTGGTAGTGGGAAGTGCAAAGGTATGTCTCAGGAACTTCTCATCGTGAAGCTCGTTAGAGCTGATAGAGCTGGACATTCATCCAGGAACATTACCATTTATCAAAAATGTTCTTCTTCCTTCTTTGTACAGCACGCATCACTGTCTTTGTCTGGGAGTGGCAGGTGCCCAGCAGACGCACCACATTTGGTCAATCAAACAACGAAGGGATGTCCGTCAAAGGCCACCTTCAAAGTCTCTCTCAGACAATGGCTTCAAACAAACCAAAGAGCAGACGGGTCGCCCGTGGTGCAGAGCTACATATCCATACGTCCATGTGCGCTGCACCACCCTGCTCTCTACCTCTCCGACCATCGTTGCACCGTTGTACAATGCCATGCTTACATGTACAATACACATGCATGCATGGCATTGTACTGCTTCCTCTGTACTGCTGCTTTGTTTTTCCACTGGTCTTTTGGCACTTTGTTGTTTTATATCATTATTGTGCATGTGTGTGTGTGTGTGTGTGTGTGTGTGTGTGTGTGTGTGCATGTGTGTGTGTTTCTTTGGCATGTGCAGGGCATACATGCTTCTGCAGCTGTCCTTACTAGGTGCCCAGTATGTGGTGGTGGCAGAAAGATGAAACATCTGTAAACCTCTGCTTGCTTTTACCTCACTAAGATCATGTAGCATCAGATGATGCTTGTATGCCACTATCCATTCTAATGGTCTTTACAAATGCTTCCTTCAATTTAAGTATTATTTGCATTTCCTGTTGTATTTCTGAAGGGTTTTGTACTGTTGTCTTCCTTTGTCCATGTGAGGTCTGTACCAGCTACCAAGCTGCCAAGGGACAACAGATGTAAATTAGCATTTCTGCTAACGCCAGTACATTTACAAATGTATTTATAGTGATGTTCATTAATATACACTGTGCCTTCTCCAATAAAGCCGAAATGGGTAAATAAAATAATAAATTACTATGCAGACTGTGATGATGCATTATTTTGCAATATGCAATGCAGAGAGGACTGATAAAGTGAGCAGAGACCATGGAGCAGGTGTCTGTCAGAACTCTGAGTCCTGTTTCATTCAGCGTGCTGTGCTGTGTGTGTACGTCTTTGTTCTGCATGAAAGTGACTGCACGATAAGCTTCACTGAAGTGATTATTATGGCCATGCAGATAATTAGTGCAGGTCGGTCTCTCTTCCAGGTTCATCCCACGCTGGCTATTAAGTGATTAGCCCAGCACGCTCCACCTGGCCTGCTCCCCATGTTGTATATCTTACTGCTGCTGGGAGTAGCGGCCTAATCACAGGCTTATTATGGACCCTGCTGTCATGCAAATGAGTGGCCATATCAGGTTGTACACTAAAGGTTCATTTTAATATATCTTTTGACAGCCATGTACGTTTCCACTGCAGCCATCCTTCATACCCTTCAGTGGAGCAAATGAGAGGAGAATGCAATGGGGCACAGCTGTTGGAACTGTTACTCCTGAGTCAAGGGTTCCCAGGCCCACCCTGGTGAGGAATGTGTGTAATTTGCAATTATTCCCAATTCATGAGATGTCAGAAATGAAATCTAATGTCGGGGTGGGGGGGGGGGAGAATAATTTAAGAAATCTTTCATTAATAGTTCAACATTCTGGAAATGTATTTTTTAAGTATGTTTTATAAGAATCTGAGACGATGCTCGACTAACAGCATGACAACAGCAAGTGAATAACCTAGGAAATACCCTGGAAAACATGGCAAACCTGACAATGGTAAAACAGCAAATTCTTCAGTTTTTTATGGAGCCGGGACTCGAACCCCAAGCCGGGACTTGAGCCCGGAACCTTCTTGCTGTGAGGCCACAGTGTTAACCACCGCACCACCGTGCAGCCCTGTAATGCATTTATGTTGAAAATATTAATTAAATTCACTTCAGTAACAAAAACATAAGCCTTGCATTACATCTAAATAATAATACAAGTATTGGGAATATTCAGTATATTTAAATAAAATGTAGTCGACACAGTCGCTTAAAAAAAAGTTTGTCCCAAGGACATTCCCGTCCATCTGACACACGCGTACTGCGCAATAACACTTGGTGTTGGTGACCCCATGTCACCAACACTCCAGCTTGGTCCTCTGTGTTCATCCTCCATTGATGTCCGGGGTCGCTTGTTTACCTCATCCGGGTAACCAATGAAGAAGAAGGCAGCCACCCGCATGCGCAGTACAGTTCATAGTCTTAGTGACGACCGGCTGCTTTCTGTGGATTTTACTGAATGGAATGGCTGAATATCTGTCGGATGACTCAAACACGAATCATGATTTTTTTCCAGCAGTGCGTAAATCAGTTGGTCGTCGCTAAAACTATGAGCCGTACTGCGCACGCCCGGGGCTGCCTTCTTCACTGGTTTCTTGCAGTCGACACGGATGACCCCAGGCGGGTTCAGAGGTCAATAGATGGCGCTAGAGTACCCGGATGACATAGACATGACAACAGGTGACCCCAGACATCAATGGAGGATGAACACCGAGGACCAAACTGGAAGATTGGTGACATGAAAGAGTTTGGAGACAGAGACTGCGGCGTTCGTGGCGGAGCTGTGTGTGTGCCCGGTGGACTCCCGTTTTATGGATATATGCTGCTCCACTTTGGATCTAAATTTCTCCCGGAAGAACTTTTTGTCAAACAAACACCGTATGGGTGAGTACATGGTTGTATTTCATGCTACAGACAATATTAAAACTGCAAAAACAGCACTTCTCCTTTAAGTTATAAGTCTACTTTTTTTCCCCTGTCTTTCCCTGTGTTTTCTCACTGCCTGGGGTTCTGTCTGCTGCCCTGATCCTGTTTCTGTATCTCACCAAGCCCTGTGGAAAGGTAATGTAAACACTGGTGTCTTCACTCTGCAAGGCCTTAAAACATGAACATGCTTGGATTAGCATGCTTCAAATTCTAACCAATTATTTCTATATATGCAAATGAACATTGACTAAATCATTGCCATTTTTCATAAATAGGTTTGGTTAATATGTCTTAGTTTAACAACATTTACATGATGTATTTAGAGATCTGTTTTGTTTTGTTCTGCAGCAGAGTGGGAAAAAAAACAACCCACAAAACTACAAACTACGACTACAAAACCATCCTACCTTCTGAAAAATGCGTACCTCTTGGACTTACCTTTATCATTTTACCTGTTGGAATTCATAATTCCTAACCCCTCATAATTACCTCTACCTGCTGTACTTGCCTTTAAAGATGTATCCATTAGGAGTGTGTATTAATATTGAGTTTCTTTGAAAGAATTTAATTGCAGAACTGAAGAAGCTTCTTGAACGAGAGGCGAAACGTCTTCACTTCCAAGAGGTAGAGTCCAGTTGCCTAGATTGATCGCTTTTTGAGAATTACGAGGACCTGGATAACTGAGAATATTCACAAATCCAATTTAACTGTAGGAAAACTGTCACAGCACACAAACAAGTGCTGTCACATGCTTAACATCAGCCTGCTGAAATCGAACAGAGGGATCTATATTTGTATTTCACAAGAGAAGAAATACAAGGATTTGCAGGATTTTTTGGATAAATAAATGAAAAAAATGTTATCAGATTTCTTGACTCTGTTAAAAGGTTATTATAATATAATATAATATATATAATATATAATAATAATAATAATTATTATTATATATAATATCCTTACAGCAATCAGCAGGTTCAAATTTCTGAAGTTGAAAAAGAAAATGAAGTCACTGCAACATCTGCTCTTTATGTGCAGGCTGAAGAAATTAATATCTGCCTTTCAGTAGAAGCCTCAAGTACTTGCAAATATATGCAGTCCCTGTATAATCTAACATCATACTTTTTCGGGGACTTATTGGTTCTTTGGGCTAATCTCGGGGATATAACGGGGCTGTAGTGTTGACGGACTCCCTCATTCGCCACAACACTCAGAGGACACGTGTCTTTACAAATAAAAGAAAGTACTGACTGTGTTATCTTGGTTGCGCAAGTCGAGGTCGCTGGTAGTTTCGAAAAGTTAACTTCTTGAATTGTTCGTTGAGCAGGAGCCACTTGTTTCACGTTAGCCTGTAATGCTACATTGTCATGGTGTCTCGCCACACGTGATCGTAAATTTGTAGTATTGCCCGAGTACTTGACTCTGGCGTTGCAGAGTTTACAGACTGCATGGCTCTTGGCTCCTGAGAACCTCATACAGGAGTCCCCGGTGAGGCGCGAAATGGTGTCCCAGTCCTTGGGTGTCCTTGGGTATATAACCTTTGTTGTTGTGGATATTTCAGTATAAATACTGATTTGAAATACGTCATCAAGTGACATACCTTTCTGACAAAGATCGCTCCTCTTTTTGCGATTATAATTGTTTGTGACATAATGTTTACTGGATGGAACATTTACTATCTACAGAAAATAACTGCGTGATCGCTGGATTCACGTGAGAACGATGAGGCTCCAGTGTGGATCTCTGAATTGATGGGGCCAGCCTTTGATGTCGACTATGATCTCTATGACTCTGAAGTCAGTCATGGTGGCGGCACAATCACACACTGATTGACCTGGGTCATGAAATGCCACTGAAACATTTCAACGCGTATAAAACTGATGAAAATAAGGAGGGGTACTTCTGTGCCCCACAGGCCGTGTGCTTCCAAGGTTTGGGGTTGATTGGTCCAGTGGTTAAAATGAAAGAGCTGAAGTAATGATTAGGAGATTATATTTTGGGTTTGGATAATTTGGAAACACCTTGAAGCATTTTGAATACTTTTTTAAAAAATCGTGTGACAGTTAGGCAGTGACTCTTAAAACAGATCGTCACTAGAAGTTTCTTCTGATTTCCTCTTTTCAAGGATGTGGATCTTGAAGCGCAGGCAACAAGTGAGCAACGCGACACGGTGGTCCATGTCATACAACCCGAAGGAGCAGAGGCCAAGATGACCCTGAGGACATCCACATCATCAGAGAGAGGGTGGAAGTGCCGCAGGACGTGAAGGACGCGGCCCATGGTGGCGCACTCCTCCCTGGACTCATCTCCTCCTTGGGCTCATCTCCTCCCTGCCTGTGACTGCTAGCAGTTGGGCTGCAGTGAAATACAATCACAGACAGACTTTTTTTTAGATGTCTGTCCTTTTTGTAAATCATTTATTTTGTAAATGCAGTTTTGAGTTGTAGTATTTTCAGCAAGTACGCTTTGTGCTGAAGGCTGGAACAGCAGTTTGAGTTGTGTTGACTCCTAAAACTTCGCTGCTGCACTTTGTTTTTGTGTGTCGTTTTTTGTTTGTTCTACATGTCTGCCAACACACAGGTGCATATTTGGCACATGCCTTGTTGGCCTGTTATTTGAAATAAATAAAATGTGAATAACATGAATTGACTTAAGTGGTGTTTGTTTAAGTCCTGCATGAAAACTAATTTGCGTTCAGTATACTGAGCATAAGTGACTTTAGTTCATGGAACAAAATGCTCTTACATAAATTCTACATAATGGTGTTTGGTAAATTAAATGTAACATGGTCAAGTAATTTCAACATAATGACGTTTAATAAATTCAACATAATGATGTTTTGTAAATTCAGCATGATCAGTAAATTCAATATAATGTTGAGTAGATTGAACATAACGGCACGAAGAAAATTCACCACAACTGGATGATGTCGCACTAAATGAAGACCGTTAGCTGAAATGTAGGTAAGGCAAGGCAGTTTTACTTGTAGAGCCCGTTCTTTCAAACAGTTTGTCTCAAAGGGCTTCACCTGGCATCTTAAAAACATCCTCTGCCCTCAGAGCCTCACATCGACTGAGGAGGAACTCCATAGAAAACCTTTAACAGGGAAAAATCTGAGGAACATCAGGGTGAGCAACAGAGGAGGATCCCTCACTAGGAGGGACAGACGTGCAGGAGATGTTGTTACAGACAAGAAAAGAGTTTATAATACAAAATGTAAGTTTAGTCATCCAATATTCTTCAAATTTAAAGAGAACAGTTTTTTGGGGCCAGTTGACGTGATCTTGTTATTTGAATCTGATGATCTGTTTCTTTGGGTGTATGAGCTAATGGAAGCTAATATTCAACCGTCATCGTTATCATCATCTGACCCCACCAGAGAGGAAATCCTTCAATCACTGTTGTCGTATTTGCATCCAGGACTTGGACTTGAGTCCGACTTGATTTGCAAAGCTGATGAGTCACGACTCGACTTGGACTTCCAAGTTCACGACTCAGACTCTGGCTTGGACTCTTAAGATGTCCAGCTCAGTGTAGACTTGAACTTGGGCTTGTGGGCCACAGAGACTCACTTGGGCGGCGCGGACTCGTATTGGAACAGAAGGTGCATGGTGACGCAGGTGACTAACTGTGATCGCAACTTAACTCTTGATAGCGCAGGTGTGGATGTGTAGCCTAGCGAGCTGACGAGGCTCAAAATGATCTCCATCATGACCAGACTAGCGTTCGCATGCTGCATGCCTGTTCTGAACTCCCCTCACAGAGAAATGTGGTTGAAGATTATCAATAAATACATGAAGTGCAGCCTCAACACGCAGAATGTCGTCATTCTTAAGCATTGTTAATCTTCGGTCGTCCCAGGTGTCTGCTGAACAATCGGGGGCAGGTTACAGTTGCCAATGTCTCAGTCTGCCGGTGCTGATGAAACGTGTTTTGGCGCAGCTGAGCTCATTCCTCAACTGTGTGGTCATTTTGTTGCTTGTCGCTGTGATGCACTGCACCACAGCTTCAGCTCCTCCCACTGGTAGGCTTGTTCAACGGAAGCTGAACGCACAAGTGAAGATGTGGGAACGGCAACAACTCACCCCCAGAACAAATGTGGTCGCTGTCAACAAAATATTAATATATGGAGAAACTCATCAGCATGGGTCCTCACTTAAATTCAGTTGATAATTATCCTGAAAGCTATCCAACACCTTCAAGTTTTCCTAAAAGAGCGAAGAACTGTTGAATCCATGATATTTGCAGTGGGTTATTAATGAAAAGAAGGAGGAGATTATAAAACCATAAGTAAACTTGAGTCACAAACACGGTTCATGACCACGTCCGAATGTGACGAGGCTGTTTGAGGAGCAGCTGTCAGATCGGCTGCTATCAGGTGGCGTGCACATCGTGTGTGAGCAGCAGTGATAAATGCATGTGACAAAACAATCAGGAATTTTAACGGAAATCCTTAATCCCTAAGAACCTGCAGTCTTCCTCTGCATTGAACTGCTGGCTGATGGGATTAAGATAGTTTATGTGTTCAATCATCATTCATTTATTCACTCAGGCCATGGCTTGGTGACGTCATGAAGGAAACATGGATGTCTTACTGGTGCCAGTTACTTTGGTGGCCAGAGTGGAGGACTGGGGCCAACCTTGGAAGTCAGCTGAGACTCGACGTTGATGACCCGGTGACTGAGTCAGTCTTGGACTTGAAGACTTGGGTCTCGGACTAAGACTCACGTTCAGGTAATGCTGACTTGACTCTGAATCTTCCTTGGTGACTTGGACCCAAACACTGGGGACCTGAGACTGGCTCCTGCTTGAGAATTGGTGACATTCCCTACACGTCAGACTGTTGCTTGCAAAAGCTCCATAACCGAGTGTCAGTTGGACCTGTGAATGGCCTCGTCCGTCAGGAGACGATCCTGAGACGTTCAAAAAGGGTACGAGCAATAATCATCCCCAGACATGTTTCCCCTCCATTCAGCACACCTTCCCCGGATGCTCCTGATAAAAATCTAACCAGAGATAATTGTACTTCTGAGGGAAACATGAAGCCTGAAGTGATATCAGATCCAGAACCAAGACAAAGTTGTTTCAGCTTTTCCAAATAACAAACATAACATTTACCACAAGACCATAATTGGTGGAATTCTGGACTGTTACAGATGAAATTTTGAAATAGCGTGCAGGAGCTGAGCCAGATATGGTTATTCACTTATTTGCTTACTTTAATTTGGGATTGTCAATCAATATTCCCTTTGTACTTTGCTCTCTGATGGATGTGCTTGAGCAATGTGTCCGTGTGCCCGCCTTCATCACACGCTTCAAAGTATTCCAACAGTTTTGCTTTGGCGATGCCTTGAAATTTTCTTTTCATACGTGTCACTGACTTTAATGTTTTAATGCCACACACAACAGACACAAAGCCCGAGTGTCTGATCTGGACTGACTGAGATCCAGCCAACAGTCGTCTGCCGCTGCCGCTGCCACCGCCGCCGCCGCGCTGCCTTTATATTTTGCGTGATTGTTTTAGACAGAATAATGAATGTGAGTGAGGCATTTAGATTTATTTATTTATTTCAACAACTGCACTGTCACAGTCGATATGTGCCTGAAGGGAGAGTAATGGGAGACTCACGGAGAACAAAAGGAAGACAGCAAAGGTAATTGGGCCTCTTATATTCCTACAGGCTTAACAGTTTTCAGAGTTTTTAGCTTATGGAAGTTTACAAGCACATTCATGCAAACCAGGCTCCTCACCAGGAGGGCAAAAACTGATGATGTGCTGTGGTAACGACGCGGCAGACACGTTTTTAAAAACGCCTCTGCTCTTTCTCCATCTCTCCATTCTTTGGGAATCCAATTGACTGATGTCGTGTGCAAAGCTCCACTCTGCTGCCCGAATAATTCATGAAAAAAACAGGGGTTTAAAGAAAATTTACCTCATCGAAACAGAACATAAACAGCTATTCATTTTTTCTGATATTGTATTTTTGTACATCTGGCGTGCCAACATGTCAGCTTCCCTGACCTACGGCAGGACAAATTATACTGTTACATGCAAGCGAATGTTAAGAAAATCCAGTATAACAAGGATGTTTCTCCCATTTGGTGACCTCTAGAAAGGATTTCATTCTCCTGGGGGCCTCGACCCAAAGGTTGAGAACCACTACTCTCATGAGTCACAAATTTAAAAAGTCTGAGTGAGTGACAAATCCTTAACGCTGTCTCATTCCAGTGACGCATCAGCCAACAATGACATCTACTCAGTTCAAACGAAAAGACTGATTGATGCTTCTCTGATCAGTATTGATCCTTGTCATCGTGGTTACATCCTGCTCATGGTCAGGCTCCAGCTCAGCGTCACGTGGTCTGTGTTAAACCGTCCGAACGTCCTTTCACAACCCGTTGATTGGAGCGAACGCCGTGTTTGTGCAGGTTCATTCCTCCTCGCACGAAGGCTCCAGAGCTCCGACGCGCCTGTAGGAGTCAGTAAGAGACCCCTTCTTGCTCCTCAAACTTCATTTCCTACTCGTCCACCCACAAAATTCACCTCCCAGTTCATCCTCGGGCAGAGACGCGGTGCTGCCCCTGAAAGCTGGGATTTCAGAGGCGTCGCACAAACTTTGGAGTCGAACAGAAGCGGGGTAAGCAGGTCGAGAGGCCCGGGCGGAAAGTTTGAGCTGCAGCTGCGAGGCAGTGAGGAGTTCTCCCTTCCCGGTTCACTTCTGTGCTACAGGTCCGAGACTCCAGCGAACAGCCACGGACGGAGGTCACAAGGTAACAGGCGGCTGCTCTCTCCACGACTCCGGACGGAAGTGTTTGATTTGTGGCCGCCGTGAACGCGGCGCGGCGTGGACGTGAGAACTTCACCGCGTCCTCTTCGCCGGCTCTGTACTGCTTTACCGTGACTAGACACAAGACCTTTAAATCAACTTATTTCTGTATGACCTTGTATTTGTCTGGGGTTTTATTCGTACAGATTAGCTGTCATTGACAGTAAAACAACAAACCCAGGCCCTTTATTCTCTGATATTTCGTCGAACAGCTCAACAGCTTTCTAGGAGAAGGTAGAACTGGCGTGTTTTACATTCTGAGCTTTGACGTCACTCACAGGAGACGGTGACCCTGTAGGTCAGGGGTGTTCAAACTGGTCCAGTAAGGGCCGGTGTGGCTGCGGGTTTTCATTCCAACCAAGCAAAAGCAACACCTGATCCAACAAATGAGCTGTGTGGACGCAGCTTAGTTGATTTAAGTAGAATCAGGTGTCGCTTTTGAAAACCTGCTGCCACACCGGCCCTTACTGGACCAGTTTGGACACCCCTGCTGTAAGTGGAGAGGAATGGTGTCACCTCCGCCCGGTGAGCCGGGTGAGATGCTGACAGGCTCGCCGTCCCGCTTTTTGTCCACATCAGCACCCTTACTTCTAATTTCGTTAGCAGCTCCTGGTGATGCAGGTGTGGAGCAGCTATTGCTCGCCTGACATACTGCAGAGAAAACTGACCTTGTTAGGATGGAGTCTCCGAAATGGTTATGGAGCAAAAGCAGGCAGGAACAGGAAGAAACTTTGCTGCGGTGGCAGCTTCTTTGTGTGGCTGTGTTGTCAGTGGGCTGCTGGGCTCAGGGGCTGGGGGCGAGGCTGGGGACGAGGCTGGGGACGAGGCTGGGGTCACCCCTCAGCCACCCTGACCACTGACTGGACTGTTCATGCTTGACTGGCCCATGGGGACCGATACGATCTGCAGAGAGGTCGATCTGTTTTGGCCCTTGAGTGAAACCTGAGCAGGGCGAGAGTGTGGTTTTACCTCAGTTCAAGCTGGTCCAGACGTGATGGACTTGCTGCTGGTTTTTGTTGGAATCAGCCACGTTCCCTCACATACGAACAGATTCTCTGTGCTTTATATTTCTCTTGTAGAGGATGTGTATTTTTACATCGTGTAGGCTTCAATTTTTGTCAGTAGCTACATAAAATATTTGTTTTAACCAAATATATGAAAACAGTGGAAACGTGAGGTGTGTGAAGAAAGGCACCCATCAGCCATTTTGACTGGTGGTGGTTGGATACACACAGGTGTGTGAGGGCCAGGACCTCGCTGTGTTACTGGCTCACTGGAATGGCTGGGACTCCAGATGGGCTTTTCTCATTGTGGCCAGTGTTTCCCTGCTGTGACACGCTATGAAAGCAGCTGTGGAGGCGGCCGGTCCGAACCACCAGCTCTCTCCTTGTGAGGTCATCATGTGACTCATCGGCGGTTTCTGTGGAAGGAGTGTTTGCTGCAGTCGTCTCACCTTAGCGCCCGATGCTTCATTCTGGTGAGACGCCTCAACTAATGCAGTCCAGCTGAACGTCACCAGAAACTGCAGCCCCTGTAATAAATGTCAGGGTCACGTGGGACCGTGTCAACAGCCACAGCGACGTCTGGCGTATTTCATCAATCAGCACATTTTTATTGCAGTAATCATGAGGACTGTTATGATTCTACAAAGTCGAGGGTCAGTTCAGACCTTGTTGTCTGAGCTACTCTTCAGGTTATCTGTTTGTATTTTCAATTTAATCAACAATTAGGAATAATTTGATGTGACATGAAATGTACTGCTTAGAGCAGGACAACTGTGAACATGGAGTATTCAATTTGGCTAAATATTAGCTAACTAGATTGAACTATAAATCTTTCGTCACTGAGGATGCATAAAAAAAACAAATCAAACTTTGCACGTTGGCTTCTTTTGAAAGGCATCTGGAAAAATTCTGCTTTTTCCAAGTGCCTCTTCAGTGAATGTCCCAATGATGTTTTTGCATGTGTGCTTGTGTCATCTGAAGCGCTGCCTGTTTCCAGAGGTTTTATTGTGAAACACAACAGTTTTTCACCGTCAAAATTGCTATCTTTATTCTCCACTGGTCACATGAGTGTGCCAGTTGTTGGGATTTGAGTGTCCCTGGGCATCGGCATCACAGCATTATTCACAGCTGACTTTCTCTGTCCTCCACCTTCGTCTCTTTCTCTTCCGGGTTTTGGTGGACACGAGACCCTGGACGATGGATCCACCCTGTGATCCGTTTCAGGTGCTGTGTAAGAGCGAGTGGTCAAACACGCTTGCGAGCCTGAAGTCACGTCTGTGCTTGTTTATGATCCAACATCATCCGTCTGACTGTCATTTCCTCTGAGCTGGTTGATTGCTGAGTTAGCGCCCAACTGTGTTTGAGAAACGGAGAACCCGATGATGTGAGGCGCCGCATCCCATTCATTCTCATTCCAGATGTGCAGAAAGACCTTTGTGCTTTGATTCACCTCAGCAGTTTTCTCCTGCGCCGCTGGTGAGCTCAGCGACCACAGCGCGTTCTGGTGGATCCAGGCTGCAGGAGGAATACGTCAGGGCTTCAGCGGAGGCCTAATGTTTGATTTTCAATCTGCCATCGAACGAGCAGCTGGTTGTCACCTCTTGTGAACGGTTTGTGTTTGGTGATCCATGGTACTTTCTGACCTCACATTCTTGACTCTCTGAGGGCCTGGGGGCAGTGACCCACTGCCCCTCGTGACCCACCGTTGACAAGAAATCAGTACATTTCTTCTTAATTTCTCTCTTGCGGTTAGCAACCGCATCTTCACCGGCCCAGAAGGCAAACTAAAACTTTACGAGCTGCATTTATTTTTCAGTTCTATCTTCTGTCTACCCATAAGGGAGCGACTCGGGAAGGGAGGAAAGAAGGGGAGTGGTTTGAGCTCTCAGCTGCTCGATTGTGTTTTGTGCCTGTGTTTATAAAATGCTACCAACATGCAGTCAGTGACATCAAAGGTTGCTATCCACAGCTAACTTTGTCCGTTTCCACCAACAGTCGTAACCTTTGTCAAGAGGTTTCCCTCTGGGACGCGCTGGCTGATTCTCTGCGGTGGTAAACAAAAGCAGCAATGTGAGCCTCCAACTGTGTTTACTTCCTCAGCTTTCTGCCCCACACAGTCACCACCGAGCTCAACTGTGTTCTGTCCCTTCATGAAGGTTCCCATTCTGTGGGACGAGGGGGCGGGGCCATCCGCACTTATCATTCCAGCAGGCCTCACAATGGACAAGCTGTGCTGTTATATCAACTGTTATTTCTCTCTTGTCCACCCTTTTCTGTCACTTTGATCACATCCCCATGGCCCAATCAGCAACACGAGGAGCTGCTAGTGCTGACCAACGGGGGCCATGACTCACTCTGACTGTGCAGAGAAGCCTGTACTACATCCCTCATTCAGGGCTTGCAGGCGAGCCATTTCACATGTTGTTAAGCTCCTCTGCTACTCATGCCATGCGGATCGGATGTCGGACTCCCATCCTGGTATACACTGCGAGCTGCACATTCTGTGCCTATACTTTGACCTCGCTGTGTGTATGGCAGGCGGTTGTTTACAGTCTATTTCCAATGTGAGATCCCGCCTGTGTGGGCTGAAGGTGCAGCATGTTCCTCTTGATCAAACTGAATTAATGTCTGTGTGAACGCTCAGAAGCACCGTATCCTGGCTCATGGAAGATTCAGAGCAATGATGGTTTAATCCAGTCAGCAAAGCTCATTGTGGACTGGTAACGGGGTCATCTTTCACCGTCAGATTCGTTATTTTCTTTACTCACATCTGTTTAATGCAGCTGCAGCTGAGACCTCCTGTATGCTGCATTCATGTGCCCCTCATGTTGTCAATAACCTGAGTTGTGAAGTCATTCTTCCATCCTCAGCATCTTCATGTGCTTTCATGAAACAAGGATGCTATTTACACTTGAAGTACAGTAACGCTCATTCACAGCAGCTCACAGAGTGAAGCTGCTTAGTGCTGCTAGCTAAAGTCTTTCTCTCTGTGCTCACGCCTTGAAACAGAAGATCTTGGATACTTTTCTGCTGTGCCGTGTCTGAAAAGATCAATTCTTACCTGCTTGTGTCCACCAGCAGGATTTCCTGGTGAGGAAACAATGCCATTGTTAGTCGTGTCGTGATGGCGTTGTGTGTCCATAGGCCGATGTTGAAATGTGAAACATCCATTCTTAAAACATGGCAAAAGTTGGACTTTTTTTTTCTCTCTCCTATATTTATAATTGCCTTGAGTGGTGTAAAACCAACATAATGGGGGAAGGCCTAAAGCCTTCCTGGATCAGTCGATGCTCCGTCCTCCAACATCAAATCAGGGCTAATTTACTACAACAACAACAAAAAAAACCCCTCAAATATAAATATATTTGTGTATACAAGCTATCAGAATGAAATCAAATCTACAGTTAAATTGGATTTAACCCCAACGAGTTGATTTTTTTTTTCTTTTTACAATTGAAGGTCAATGCATGAACTTTTAGTTTCAGTTTTAATCCACTCCATTTTTATTTTTGTTTTGGCCTCAATTCAACACTCCATGCTTATAACCACATGCACGTAGCCTTGAGTTGTTCTGACTTGAGGGGCGTTCACTTGCGTTTTTCCCAGCGAGGAACACATTTTTCTGATTATTCTAACGCCACATGGAAGATGCAGCCATCTTACCAAGCCTGACCTCTCTCCTAGTGCCCAGCAACAGTGCAGCCATGCATTCCTGTGTGACACATGAACTTAGAACTCCAGTTTCTTATTACAATTGTCAGTCGAACAAAGCTAGATGGGATCGGTCGAAACAAGTGTGAGCCTCTTCTGTATGTGTTTGGCTTCTAGGAAAAAAGGTGGTGGATTGACTGCTAACAGTGTATCCTGTTGTCCACTAGCTTCCTCTAAACTGTAATTGACACCAGGCGATTCTGGTAGAGTGAATGAGGAATGGGCCAATCAGGTAACAGGGTGGTGTCACATGATATCACCCCGGACACCAACTGGTTAACTTGAATGGCTTTGATTAAGTTGATATCTAGGGGAATAGATGTCTAAGAATGTGTGCCAGCATATTGGGAAAGTTTTTACCAGCATAAATTTTATTAGATTTATACAATTTGATCGAAAAAACGTTTTTTTTTCTACCACTTAAATGCTGAGAAGCGTTAAGTTTCAGCATTTCTCGAGAGCTTTCAACGGCTTGGACCATTTCAGGTGTTCATGTGTATCGCAGCCAAAGTATCTCATGATGAAGGAGTTGATCTGTCAAACCTCAAGACAAAAAAATAAAAGCTGCAAGCCTCTGCAAGAGAGCGGTGGGGCCTCCTGCTCAGTTGAAGCTTGGCATACTGCACCTTGAGCAGCCATGAATGTTCACCTCTATAAACATACCTCACGTTATCGCTGCTCTCCCTGTTGTTGTGCCTGCTGCTCTGCAAACTGCTGTGAGTTGAGAGGGGTTTTCGACTAAGAGCTGTTGATTTTGATCAGCAAGGTCTCGTCTCCAAACGGCCTGCACAGCCTCATCTGATCTCTAAGGAAGGAGACTCAGGGACAGAAAGAGCCTCTCATATCTGACGTATTTGTCCTGCAGCCAAGTTTACAAAATATTGGTTTCATTATGTTGGCAGATGTCACTCAGTTTAGGTGCATTTCAGCGATAAATGATGTATGGCTATACACAGTCTTTAAAGTATTCATTGAACTGATGCAATATTTTCACCCTCTCCCAACATTTTTATTGATAAAAGTGAACCTCCCCTTTTGAGTTTCCCTGCCTGTCGTATCAGCTGATATCCTATCAGCCCATCAGTGTTTTCAGGAATCATGGAAGTAGCCACTGGCTACACATTTCTCCTGACCACTAACGTTCATAGAAACCGGGGCGCTAACATCACAACAACAGTTCTCATCTAACAGGTTACTTTCTCCACTTTTAGAGTTTTGTAGAGTTTAACACTTTCCCTGAAGTTCATGTTGCACCAGAAGAAAGCAGCGCCCGGATGTGTGGAACGTGTGTTCTCATCTCGGGATGTCACTTCCTGTCGACATGTTGATTGTTTGTTGTTGTGGCTGTAGGGCTCAGAGCTCCTTCCTGAAGTCAGTAATTCACTGTGCGTTCGTCACTGTTGGATGGGATGGAGTTGACTGGTGGGCAAAACATAGTGGGAAAATACAACTAACACATTTGTCCTCATTGCACTTTCAAGGCAAAACTATTTACAGCGGATAAAATAAGTTTTGAGTGTTCTTAGTAAATTTATTTTTAAAGACCCCACTGCCATGAAATTTTCACCAGATGTTGGTAACAACCCATGAAACCCATTCATGCAAAGAAATTAAACCTCAGATGTCCATAATGAAGTGACACACGGACTAAAAATGTATTTATGTAATACTTTGAACAAAAGCCTTTGTTGGTAAGAAGAGTTTCCAGATGTCATGTATGGAGGAACTGCATTGCTCAGGTGGGACTTTGGCCCATTCTTCCACACAAACAGTCTTCAAGGTTCCATGGGCCTCTTCTAGGAACTCTGATCTTTCTTTCTGTAGATTTTCTATTGGATTCCAGTCAGGTGATTGGTGGGCCGTTCTAGCAGCTTCAGTTTCTTTCTCTGAAACCAAGTGAGTTTCCTTGGCTGTGTTTGGGATCGTTGACTTGGTGGAACATCCACCTTCGTTTCATCTTCATCATTCTGATAGACGGCAGCAGATTTTAATCCAGAATGTCTCGGTACGTTTCTCCATTCATCCGTCCTTCAGTTACATCAAGCGTGGCAGCACCGTATGCTGAAGAACAGCCCCCCACCAGGGGTTCCCACATCCACACTCCACGGTTGTTGGGGTGTTTTTGACCTCCAAACATGGTGTGAATTACATCTCTGGTCTCATCTGACCAGACTGTACTCTCCCAGTGTTTCACAGGCTTGTCTAAATGCAGCAAACTTTCAACGAGCTTCAACATGTTTTTTCTTCAGCAGTGGAGTCTTGGGTGGTGAGCGCTCATACAGGCCACGGCTGTTGAGTTTGTTGCTTCTTGTCTTCTTTGGAACGATTGGACCTGCTAATTCCAGGTCTTTCTGAAGCTCTCCACTCGTGGTCCTTGGCACCTGGACAGCTCTTCTGATAAATCTTTAACTCTTCTGTCTGAGATCTTGTGAGGAGCCTGGTCGTGGTCGGTTTATGGTGAAATGAATGAAATGTTTCCACGTCCGGATTATTGCCCCAACAGTGCTCACTGGAACATTCAGGAGTTCAGAAATCCTTTCTTAACCGATGCCATCAGTATGATTTGCACCTCCATTTTTTTCATGTGTTCCATAATTCTTCCCTGTGTCATTCCATTTTTTTAACACATAAGTTATGGACATCTGAGGTTCGATTTCTTTGCGTGTGTGGGCCTCATGTGGTATTACCAACATCTGGTGAAAATTCATGTCAGTTCCTTAAGAAATATATTTACTGAAAAAAGTGGTGATGTGTTCAGTACTTAATTTACCCGCTGTATGTTTAATTGTATGTGCCAGGTATTGTATTAAATCTTTTGGCACGATGTAGCAGGTCAGTAAATACTGTGATTGTAGCTGTTCCAGCCATCGGAGGATCTTATCCTGCTCCAGACCATCGTCCCTGTTCTGTGTGAATGATGACTCGGTGACCTCGATCCCTGGATATCTGAGAAATGCATGTACTATCACAGCTTTCAGCACATGACATGTGACTGTTGATTCAGTTTTAAATAGTGCCATTCTCTGAGGAAAGTTTAGCACAGCGGGGCCTCAGATAAGCTGAAATACCATATTCATTAATAAAACACTGCTCACTGGCTGTGGCCACTTTACATAAGAAAACATTTATCAGTTCCATGTAACACAGTTGGAGGTACAGCATCTGTCTCAGGATGCACCAGCCTCAGCCGAGAAGTGCGTTAGTGTGCCTACCTCTGGGTTGATAGAACAGTGAGTTCCACTGCCTGCAAAGTGCGACCCACCACACCTCATCCATATTGCGCCTCAGAGGATCAAGCATACATGTTTACATTTTAATTCCCATACCTGCAAGCTAATTATAGTAAACCCTTTGTAGACATGATTTTACAATCGACTTATTTCTCGTATTTAAGGCGCGGCGTGTGTAAGGCCATCGTTCGGTTCACATCACACTCGGTGTTTGTGTGATTCTATGTGCAGCGGCAGGGATAGTAGCAGCTTATTTGGATGTAATTTGTGTGTGTGAGATATGCACGGAGAGGTGCTGGCAGTGCAGGTTGGAAATGATTGTTTTGAAAGGATTACACATTAGGTGTGACAGTGGCTGCATCAATCACAACTTTCCAGCTCTCGTAATCCTCTCAAAGCAATCCTCTTTTCTTGCAACATGTTATCTAATGAAAATTCAAGTCTAGCTGCTCACGTGAGGAGGAAGCTAATGTCCTCTTCAAAGCGGTGGCATAACGATACGGTGCTGCCAATCACCTCTGTTTGTTGAACTTTCTTTAATATTTCTGTGGTAACCAATGTTGACAGGAGACATGAGTAATCACGACTTGCTATGTGGGCAACTCCTATTGGTAGCACGCGATTGTACAGTAATGCAGTGATATTGTTTGAAACAGGCACATTTTAAAAATGCAGAGGCCCCTTGGAGGCCCTTAAATTCCAACTCATCCCACTCGTCTACTACAAACAGGCACACAAACTATGTACTGTGATGTTGCTGTTGGAGGGTTGTGCGTGCTACAGTCTTTTGGAAACAGCTGTAGCTTACACAGGATTTTCACACAAAGGTTGTGATGATAGGCTGCATCCTGTGATGGTGGCAGGAGGATGTCGTCTCTGCTTTTTGCAGATGACATGGTCCTCTTAGCTCCATCAGGCCACGACCTCCAGCTCTTGCTGGGACAGTTTGCAGCCGAATGTGAAGCGGCCGGGATGAGAATCAGCACCTCCAAGTCTGAGGCCATGGTCCTCAGCCAGAAAGGGTGGCCTGCCCATTCCAGGTCAGAGGGGAGGTCCTGCCTCAGGTGGAGGAGTTTAAGTATCTCAGGGTCTTGTTCATGAGTGAGGGTAGGATGGAGCGGGAGATTGACAGGTGGGTTGGGGCGGCATCCGCAGTGATGCGGGTGCTAAACCAGTCCGTTGTGGTGAAGAGGGAGCTTAGCCAAAAGGCGAAGCTCTCGATTTACCAGTCAATCTACGTTCCAACCCTCACCTTTGGTCATGAGCTCTGGGTAATGACCGAAAGAACAAGATCGCAAATACAAGCGGCCAAAATGAGTTTCCTCCTCCGGGTGGCTGGGCTCTCCCTTAGAGACAGGGTGAGAAACTCAGTCATTCAGGAGGGACTCAGAGTAGAGGCACTGCTCCTCCATGTAGAGAGGAGTCAGGACGCCTGGACGCCTCCCTTGGGAGGGGTTCCAGGCATGCCCAACCGGGAGGAGGCCTCGAGGCCGACCCAGGACACGCTGGAGGGATTATATCTTTCGGCTGGCCTGGGAACGCCCCAGGATTCCCTCGGAAGAGCTGGTGGAAGAGTCTGGGGAGAGAACAGTCTGGGCTTCCCTGCCGAGGCTGCTGCCCCCGCGACCCGGACCAACCAGATAAGCGGAGGACGATGACGGCGAGAGTGGTTATTTGTATGTTCTGGACTTCCAAGTTAACTATCAATAAGCTGCTGAACCCCGTTTGAGGTTAAACCCTAACCGAACACAGGAAATCTACTGCAGCATCACTCATCTCAGCTCTCGAGGAGCACCTCAGATAGTCCTCCAGTAACAAACTCATATCCAAACAGGATATGTGCCCTTGATGTGAACTGACAGAATGAGGGAATGAAATGGCGAGGTTCAGCCAGGACTGGATGCTTGTCCCAATAAGATCCCAGTATCAACGGTAGATGGAAATTCACGTACATTTGCATTTTATTTACAACATTTTTCTGAAATTTCTGTTAAAAAGTGCAAGATTAAAGAAGTGGATGAATCGGTCTGATATCAGGTGATATAATGTCTGGGAGAGATCATTCTGCCACGCTTGCTCACTCATCCCTGTGTTGATGGCGATCAGCACCTCGGATGACCAGCATTGCTGCATTTGGCAGAGCCACCTTAGTATCCATGAACACCGCAATCCAGTCAGGAACATGTTTGGTGGCCTGGCCTCTCAGGGCCTCACACAGAGACCTGTCAGATCTGGGATGCTCTGTTACAGTTTTTCACAAACAGATTCAAATAAGATGAAGTATTCATCATTTTTTCTAGATACTTACTAGATCCTACTTAGAGAAGTCACGCAATAAAAGGGATGAGTTCCACTTCAGTGCTGTAGAGTGTCAGTGGTCATAGAAACCCATTCAGTGGTGTATTTGTGCATGTAAGAAAACCCTAACACAGCAAATAAAAGCACGTGTTTTAACCCCTTAAGGATCACAGCATTTTTCAGTGATTTTGTTAAAACGCCATGCCAACATTCAAAGCAGCACAGTTGCCACATCGTTTAAGACTCAGATGTGTTCTTGGTCTCTTTGGAAAGGCAACATTCTCCCATTCTCCAGTGTCTTTGTGATTCTGTGATTTACTGACAAGGAGATACAGTGGTTAGAATAAAGGGTTTTTAGTTCCGCCCAACTAATCTGTCTGAATGGTGACTAGGGAAAACTAGGTCCATGACCTTCTGGGGGGAACAGGCATCACTAGTCCACAGACACAGGTCCTGCCTTCGCACAGTCCAAATCTGAAGTCAGAATGTCAAAAAATGACCTGTACACAGTGTTTGGCACACATAAAGTCGTAGGCGTTGTCCTTGGGTCCTATTTGGAGACCCCAGAAGGACATCCGGTTACCCAAACACAATAACATCAGCTCCTTTGCAAACAAAAACAATCTTGGTTTCGCTGGAGCATCCAGGCATCTCATGTGCAACAATAAAAATATATAACAATAATAGAACAAATAGAGAACAATAAAGCAAATCATTATCATCAACAACATAAAAAAAATATAAAAATGTAAAAGTGTTAAATTGTTCTGTATTCTCAATTGAAATTGAATGACTGACAATAACAACTGTGTGGCTGTTTCAGCCTCTCTGTCCCACTCACACACTTGGACATACAGTAGATACAAGTGCCCCTCCCCCCTCTCACGCAGCTAATTCACACATTCCTCATGCAAATCGGGCTGCTGACTGGCTGGCATAAGTAAAGAGAAGTATAACAATAGCATGCCTATTATTTATTGTTTGTACGTGAACGTGCATCTGGAACAACTGGATCAGTACTCACCGCTCCATGTGTGGGTCCACTCCTGCAAAAAACTGCTCGATGTCTTCGCGGTCATCCACAGGCTCCTCGTCCGAGTGACTGGGTCGGACGACTGAAGCACCATGTCAGCCGCTTCCTCTGCCAAAATCACTTACTGGCCATCTTTTCCCTCGCTCTCTTGCTTCACCCAGATCAACCACTACAGCGCTGCTTTACGCAGGCAAGCTAACCTTACACAGGGCGAGTACGCAGGCGCCTCGTTGTTGCCTGCCAAACTTGATACCGTCATGCAAGGCTCAGTGTTTTTCACCTGTTTATTGGCTAAAAGAGTATCTACTTTTCATTGGGAAAAAATCTCATAGGCAGGCGTGAGAGTCAATCAAATGACGCATGGTCCGTTCTGTAAACTGGAGCCTGGTTGGGGTTTCAGACTAGGGCTGAATGATTAATTGTTTTGAAACCAAAATCACGTGTGAAAAAACGCGATTTCGGATTCAAAACGCGATTTGTGAATTGCAACGGCCGCGATTTTTGTTTTTTATATTTTCAATCTTAATATTCAGTCGAAGTGAGTCTGATCCAGTGTTTATGACACTGCAACAATTGCCATCCTACTTGAGCCACAGTCGTGCTCACCAATCACAAGTGCTGCTCTCTATTCTGACCAATCTGAGGTGTCTGTTCAATAACAAGGTAACGCTTTATGTTAACTCAGCGTTGCAACAGTAGCAAGCATTGCGTCTTCAGCAGAGCTTGAAAGAAGAAACTCCCCCTGATTTAATCCGAAAAAAAGCAAGCACTTCGATTTTATGGGATTATTTTGGGTACGAAACCACCGACATCCAACCAAAGAACGTTTTGTGCAGGACCTGTCGGCGTAAAGTCGCTACATCCCGAGGCAACACCAAAAACCTCCGTCAGCATTTATACAACAAAATCGTTCAGCCCTAGTTTCAGCGCTGCAGCTCAAAAACCCAGGCGCTGATTGGCTCGTGTGTGATATATTTGTTTTCAGTAGGACTTCACCATGACCAAACAAGGTGTGTCGCATGGACTAAATGAATACCGGCGGCTCTGTATGATTATATAGGGGATGCTAGCTGTAACGCTCAGGACACTGTGCTACACAGCTGTCTCAAGTAAAACATGGATTACGCTGGAAATTACAGAATGTTGGAAATCCTTTAAGATGCCACATCTAAGGACACTTAGTGACTTATTGAACAGCAGCCTGTTTTAAAATGTGGGTGATGATGAAGTTGGCAGCACAAAGTTGGTATGTAGGTATTTTCCTTCGCGTGCTGTCTGCCTAGCAACAGTCGAACTCAGCTGCAGCTACAAGTAAATTTATTCATCGTGCTACTTAATCGTTATACCTCGTTCGAAACCTGGTGGTCTAACATGACCAGATATGTTGTTGTATGCCCTTGAAAAGCCGTCTAAATACCGTAGTTGTTACCGGTGACAGGTAAGCTGCATCTTAAGGGGTTAAAGTCAGAGTTGGACTGTCTGGATGACATTTCCTTTACATTCTCACCTGTCTGAAAGGTGCTGGAGCATGTGTGAGTTTAACACACACACACACACACACACACACACACACACACACACACACACACACACACACACACACCTGCCATCATGAATTTTTTTTCAATACAAGTCTAAGTGGAATTGAAAATCAAAAAGCCCATGGATCACTTGTGGTGCACAGTGACCAGGGAACATGCAGTGTTTGACGTTGTGTAGCTTTGGATGCTACATCCCAAACATTTGATGTCCATCTGGGATCTTTAACTGCATCAGTAAAACGGAACATTTGGCAGTGCAGTGAAATGTTGTCCTTGCAGCGTGTTGGCAAGCGTGCAGAGAAGCAATCACTTGTTTTTATCATAAAGTTGAATTTTAGATTTTTATCAAAAACATTTGTTCTACTGCTTGTGCAATATTCAATAGTGATTATAGATTTTGCATCAAGAGCATTATTGATTTGCAGTCTGAAAACTATAGTGGGTAACCTAATAAACAGCTATGTAAAAATCATGAACAATTCCACAAGACTCTTTTAAGGATGCCCCGATTCTGACAGAAGGAAAACGTTTTGTGAGAGGATGAAGAGACAAAGTCTCGACGCATTCATCACACAGGAACTTTTATATACGCAGTGAGATTCATTAGGAAGTGAATGCATGACGTATAGCTGACCGATTCCCTAAATAATAACTGAACAATAATAAAAGAAAGACCCATTTAAAACCAGTATATCACCAGCAAGAGTTCAATTGCCATGGTGAGGTCTCAGCCCGAGAAGCACTAGGCTGTGTGGTGGTGCACAGAGGTGCTTTTGAGTGAAGCACTGGCACGAAGCTGGAGGAGTCGGGCTCTGCCTTTCCAATGAGGCTCCCTTGTGTACAATTAATCACAGCGGGTCCAAAGCTGCTAGCAAACGACTGTTTGAGGATCTTTTCCCAAGTATACCGAGAAGTATTGAGAGACCAGACGAGGCCAACCACAGGGAGAGATGAGAAAAATGTGCCACTCTTAGTTACTCTCCTATTTATCTGCCACAGAATATCACATTTTCTACCACCAAGATTGAACTTTACAGTCAAATACAAAGTTGCATCAGGCCTTAAATATTAAAGGCATCATTTGCTGGTACTTGAAATAATCAAGTAGAGATGAGTTTCACTGCAAAAACCAAACTTCAGTATTTGATCTGCACTTAAATTTTCATTTATGCAGGACCCAGGGGCCTCTGGTACTGGGGGCCTCCAAACTCCAACTGTAGCTTCCAGCCTTTACTGAAAGAAAGAAAAACAAATAATAAACTGCCTGCTTTTATGTGTGTTGAAATATGAAAAGACAATTCTGAGTTATTTATCTTTATAATCAAAGTTTTTGATAGCTTTGTTGCTTCTGCTGTGTTTGTGAGGAGGAGGATGATGATGATGTGTCAAGCGAGAGTGGGAAGATGATTGGATTGTCAGAAAATGGATTTTTAAGAAAAGGTGGAATATTTAGGCACCAAAAATGAAGGTGAAGAGATAAAAGGACAACAGGGAGTTATTATTCGTAGTTATTAGATCGGTGAACACAGAAACCACCCGTGCCACCCTGGGATCTAATCATTAAAACAAACGCCTGTTCAAGCCTCAGTCTAAAATCTTGACCGGCACCTGTAACAACAATATGAGCCTTTCATAGGCACAATGATTTTTCATGCTGAACGCATTGTAGTTAGCCATTCATGTTGTTACATTCAAGAACTGAGAGAAGCAATTTTCTCATGGAACAAATTGCAATGATGTAACTATGCAGTCGCCTCAGAAAAGCTTGGTGCCAACCACAACCTGCTAGTTGAGGAAAACGCTGCTGCACGTGTGTGAGTCCTGTGTGACAGGTGGTTTCTACAGGTGCCTTCGTTCAGGTTCACAGGATCGTTGTGGTCGTCCTCCGCTTATCCGGTTGGTGAGGGTCACGGGGGCAGCAGCCTCAGCAAGAAGTATCCGTGATCTTGTTCTTTCGGTCATTACCCAAAGCTCGTGACCGTAGGTGAGGGTTGGAACGGCGATTGGCCGGTAAATCGTGAGCCTTGCCTTTTGGCTAAGCTCCCTCTTTACCACGATGGACTGGTTTAGCACCTGCATCGCCCCTCTTATCCTTCTTCATTAATGTTTATAAGTGTTTTTGTGTGAGACTTTTTATTATAATCATACCAATAATAATTTAGTCCAAACCAGAAACATCTGTAGCTTCCATCCATGCTCCGTTGTTTTTTTGTATGTTTTTGATTAAGAAACAGAGCGTTTGCAAAGAAATGATTCACCACCAACTGAAGGAATCTGAGCTTAATGGCTGACGTGGTTATCCTGCGGACGGCTGGAGAAACATCCTGTCCTGAGCTCATTTGTGAACGTGCCTGTCCTGTAGCCTCTGACCTCAGAATCAGGAGTCATGACACTTCAAGCAGTAGGTGAAAGTTCATTGTCCTTTTCAATGTCAGAACCTGGCCTTGGTGCGGTACTTGGACCGTGTGGTAAAACTGCAGTTTCTCGTAGTCTGCATCTTTTTTCTCTCTGTCACTATGATCTACAAGCCAGCATCTTCCTGCCGTTATTACACAAAAGCTATTCGCAACATTCATTGTTACCCATTAGCTGCATATTAAACCAAACAGGAAGTTTGATTATTTGGTTGTTTGGCTACTTGGAGGTTCTTCCCTCTAAAACGCCATGTACTGAGCCCTTCATTTGTGTGTTTGGATCAGATCATTTAGATTTAGATCATTTTGAAGACAATCAAGAATAAGATATAAGAAACTTCTCCAATTTCTGTTGGGCCTTATCAACATAACTTGTTCTAATCGGTTTGGGCCCTTCATGTGCCAGTGGTGGTAAGAGGGGATCGATGCTTTGTCTGTCCTTAAGGTGCTCCACTAAATATATTTGTGGTGTTGGCATGTTTTCATAGCTTGCATACAGACTTGCCTCTTTCCTCCGCCCCTCCATGATCCTTCAGCTCAAATGCTACTTATTTAGACAGCCCTGCTTCAAAGCCCTTTGAGACAAACTGTTTGTGGAAACAGGCTATTCAAATAAAATTGCCTTGCCTTGCCTGCTGCTGTTGTCTGTGCCCATCCAGAACTCTGCTCCGCCTCAGACGAGTGACGATAAAGTACAGCACCTTGAGTGAGAGAGACGGCTGGACGGAGCTATTTCAGGACAGCGCTGCAGTGGTGTGTGTGTGTGTGTGTGTGTGTGTGTGTGTGTTGATTATTGGTATTGCTTGATATTTGTAGAATCTGCAGTAATTATAAAAACAGAATTATTAATGACACAAGAGGAAATCCTGAAAAAGTTTGAGATCGCTTCCAGAAACATGGCTTTGCTAGAAACAGTCAATACAGTCGTGTCATGTCGAAAATTTGGGGCGCTTTCTCACCTTCCTCGTTTGGTCCGGACTTTCAGACTTTCCAGATTGTCCGGAACAAATTCACAGATGTGAAAGCTCCACCGGACCACGGTCCGGACCAAGGACTGAGTCTTTGGTCCTGCCTCAGGAGGTGGTCTCAGTCCGGATTATCTTGGTCCAAAGTCCGCTGCTGTGTAATGTGAAAGCATTTTTCAGACTATCGGACCAAAAGCAGGATACACATCATATTTAAACGTCTCGAAAAAAGCATAAAGCAAAGATGAGCCGTGGTAAAGGACGAAATAAAAAAGGAACTGGAGAAGACCCACCGGAACTCTGAGACGTTTCGTGTTTTTTCGGAGAGGATGGGGGGGGGGGGTGACAGAACAGCGGAGCAATGTCACCTAAAAATGAAAAAGTTGAGGCAGGCATACAACAAGGCGCGCGATGCCATAAGCAAGAGTGGGGCGTCTACCAACGACAAAGTGAATCCACGGCTCCATGGCTGATGGTAACTTCTTTGCTGCGACCAAAACAAATACACCGCCAGAGCACTTCCGACGCGGTAACGTCAGACGCACGCTCATCCACAAGCCAATCAGTGACAGGCGCAGACCTTGCAGTTAATGGTGTCATGACGTACGTAGCTCCTTTGGTCCGCTTTCATAATAGCAGTGAGAAAGCGAACTTTACTGGACTATATGAAAACTATGTAACAACAAAAAAGTCCGGACCTTGGACCAGACCATTAGGTGAGAGAGCGCTCTTGGTCTCTACCGCCTTCTTCAGCTGCACCCTGATCCACTTTAGCTGAATGTAGCTTTATTGTCCAAAACCTGGTGACCTGATGAAGACCTGAAATACCTTAATGGCATTTTGAGAAGCCATACAGAACATTTCAATAGCAACACACGCAGCATTTGTGTCCGTTAATTGCAGTTATTGACAGTTTGTTGTTGATTTGTAGTTGACACAATAGAGAAGACAAAATCTCTTGTTTGCATTTGTGTTGAGCATCCAAATCTTGGGATGAGAGTGCTATTTTATAAAGTCTAGATTGAGGGCTGTGAACCAGAGAGTCGTCTTGAATAACTGGCGCTTTCCTCACATTGTTGTTGCTAAATGAGAATCTTCAGCTGAGCATGTAGGGATATGGCAAACAAAACAGATATAGTTCAGCAAATAGCACATTTAATGCTGGAGCCAGACAAGCTGGGCTTGTGCTGTTGTGTTGAGGTTTCTCCGAGGGCGTTAACAGCATCTCCCATCAACATCAACATGGCGTTTGGCGTTCTGGGTTAATAAATGACTCAAACTATGTGACACTTTGATGAAAGCAGATTATTTTTGATTGTTTGTTTTTTCAAAACGAGTTTTTTTTTTTTTTTGTGGATATTGTTGGACTGACTCCTGCTGCGAATGAAACCCTAAAATGTGAAAAGTCACCCAACAAATATAAACGGGCACGATTCTGTCACAGGGTGAGCTTCTGCACTAAATAAGGACAGAGATGAACGATCTAATGCTGGTGATGAGGTCCTCTTTCATGATTCGTTCAAGGAGAAATCTGGGATTTTTCAACCTGGGATCCATTTAGCTCTATCTGAGTCAAAATGAAGGGATTGGGACCAAAACGAAATGGATTGTTCCAAAATATTTCGAACATCGCTTTGTTTGAAATTTTTGTTTCATGTGGCCAGAATAAAGTAGACGAGACCGCCTTCAACACCCAGAGTCAGCCTCGAGTGACAGAACGCACAAACCAAGAAATCAAACAGGCCTTTAGCAATGATTTAAACCTGATTTTATTTTTCATTGGAAAATCAATATGATAGTAAAGCAACACAATTTTTTTTAATAAATTTCTTTCTTGTACTTTGTACAATTTCTGGAAAGAGACTATTATTTGGTACTTAGGCTCATTAATATGGTTAGTATAATAACATAATAAACCCATTATCACATAATACCTGTAGAATATACATAGTATATTATTTAAAACTTCATTCTACATCTTTCATAAAGACGTGATGACAATGTTGCTGTAAGCATCGCTATTATTACTAAAAACTGCGATGTGAGGCTCCTTTCACACGCCTGCAGGGAGCTGCTGTTGCTGAGAGGTGTACGATGCACACAGGGGGTCCTTGTTCTTCGGTTCTGGCCCGCGGTTGGCTTGGCGCTGGTTGAAATGTTGCAGTGTGCTTGACCCATGAATCCCTCCCCTCCTTCTCTCTTGCCTTCTCCGCACAACTGCTGGAGGGTGGTGGCAGGGACACCTCGGCTGAGCTTGTTTGTCATGTGCATTCACACTTTGTGAGAGACCCCATTTAACTTGCAGAGCAGATGGACCCAGAGCATGCATGCTGAGCAGCCTGGCAGATTCTCAGCCCGCTCAGAAGAGCTTCCTCAGGTCGACAGTTGAGGCTACAAATGGGACAAGGGGAACTGTGGCAATCAATTCAATGCAGATGTGAGGACACTTGAGGTAAAGAAGGACTTCTGCTTAAGTTTAATATTTTTCTGAGAAGTGAAGAATGTGTTGGCGCCGCAGGACATTAAGGGTGGTGGTCTGGTTTTTGGCTGTCCCACTGTTCCGACTGACCACGGTGACCTTACCAAAGGATGTTCTCAGCTGTGAGAGTGACGCTGAGACTGCTGGTTTTAGTTCTGACTCTTGCAGCCCACATGGGATGAGACCTCCTCGCCTGGCTCTTGTCAGAATCTTGAGGCAGCTCAGTGAAAAAAAAATCAGTGTGTTCTAACTTAACTTCCTTAGGTCACCCGTGGTGATGAATTCCTCCCAGGAACACTCCAGTACACTTGCAGGAATTCAGACTGACTGCCGTGCTGTGCTCCTTTGAATCCCTCGTTGCTGGAGGAAGCCTGTGAGCATGGAACAGCTTGGTGGCAGGCTAGCCCATCTAGTCAGTGAGTATAGGACCATGAAGACTTCGACAGAATTAAAGCACACATCCTTGTCACTTATTCCTTCTGTTTTTCTCACCCCAACTGAGATGGGAGGCCTTAATTATCCCCGTACATCAGGCCTTCCTGCCATGGCACTGCAAGAGCATCTGCTCAAGAATGAATCTTATTGGCTAACGTCTAGATGCCAGGCTTCTCAGGCTCTATGTGACACGATGCAACTGGTGCAGATTATCCTGCAGGAGTACCACTACTGGGAACTGTACCGTACCAGAAAACAGGCCAGGCTTTGTCTCTGTAAAAGAGCAAACATCAGCAATGGACTGCCAGCTGAGCTGTAAAGACACCAAAGTCATCAGCAGGTCAGGCATGTTGTCATGGTATGGAGAGGGCGGCTATGGAATATGGGACGCATATATACAGTATATATATATAATTTCAATACATGTGTACTTCAGCTAGTAGTAATCGCAACAAAAATGTTCCGATGTTTCAGTTTTTTGGGACTATGTTTCATTTTTACTTCTGTTCAAGTCTGTCACTGTGAAGGCGTCTCTAAAGACGGCCACTGACTGTTGTGATGAATGCATTCTTAAATTGCTGGGCTGTCCTGGACATCTGTGCTGAAATGAGTTTGTGGGACTCTTTCACTCTGCGGTGTCCCTCCCTACATGGACCTTCTCACATCATATTGAGTAAGCCAAGTGTGGAGAGAGCATGTGGAGTGAGAAAGTAATGCTGTTTCCCAAGCTGGGGGGGCTTATTTGATGTTATTGGACCAGAACGAGGCCACAAATAAGAGACTAATCTGAATACACAACCTCCGTGTCTCACAGGGGTTTCCTTGATCATTTTACCTAGGGCGCACGTTGCTCAAAAGAATGGCTTCATTGTCAAGAGGTGGCGCACTCCTGGTGTTCCAAACCCACCTTTGGCACAGCTGCCTGTATACTTAAACAGCAGAAACGGTTCTCATGTCTGAAGAAGGAAAGCTTCTAAGCTGTTGGATAGGATTTCTGCAGATGTTTTCACGAACCTGTTTCTCAGTCAAGCTGGAATAACTCCTGCAAGCAGTCATAATTGGTGTCGTGAAAGATGCATCACTGTGCTGAATTTTATCCAGGTTTTTCGCTATTCCTCTCCTGTCTCTGGTTTATACAGGGGACTGTGGTCGGATCTGATCTATGAGAGTGTCTGAGAGAGGTTAGTTCCAACCCTGGTGTATTGCTGACAGAAGGATGCTGACACAGAGGCTTGTTGGTGAGTGGTTTTCAACAACTGCCCCTCCCGGGTAAACACAGTGTCATAATCATTGCTCGACTCACGATAAGGCTGCTCTGGGTTCAGGTCAGTGCCTGAAACGATCACCTTCAGTTTTCGTCAGTGTGCATAAATGAGCCCGTTTGCTGCAGGTTTAACATCTGGGGCTGTTCTCAAGTGCTAATGTGATGCCCTACGTTGGCTCTCTGAAGCAAACAAAACAAAACCAAACAACAAACAACAGAGAAATAAAAGTCATATGACACCAACTGATTTATTCACTGTGTCCATGCAGAATAACGGCACCGCTGTCAAGTCCTGTACCTGGCACAGGCAGCTCTCTCCCTCTCCCTCTTTCTCTCTCTCTCTCTCTCTCTCTCTCTCTCTCTCTCTGTCTCTGTCTATGAATGCCTGTTCAAAGAGCAAAGTTAGTTGGAATGTAAGTTTCAAAATTGTGTGACTTATTCTGTTCTTGCATTTCAGTCGGGGGCCGTTGGGAGAGGATTTCAGGAGATAATGGACTAAGACTGCCTGTTTTCCCTTGTACTTGCCAGATATGGTATTTAATATACATGCAGTGCCATCTGTCTGCCTCACAGTGCTCTCATACTGCAGCTACAGAGAGAGAGAGAGAGAGAGAGAACTTCATACATCAAGTCACAATACAGTGAGCACAGAAGCATCAGCACTTCTTGGCAGTGTACTGTAGTTGTGTGATTCCTTATAAATGTATAAAAACATGACATCTGCTTCGTCAGAAGTCCTCAAAAACTCCAAATCAACCTGTGGCTCCATCTGTGGATGGATGAGCAGTGCTAGTTCAGTGCTCCTGGCCAAGTGCCTGCACACTACCATGGGTCTCTGCTGAACACGCCTCCTCCTGAGCGGCACGTATAGTTTCTCTCCGTCAGGTTCTTGCCTGGACAATTTCTCAGTTTCAGCAAAGTGCAGCTGCTGTCAATTAGCTACTTTTCCAAAAGAAGGTTTTGAATTCTTTTCTGTTGTTGATTTTTCTGTCATGTTTTATCCAAACATGTTCTTCTTATTATGAGAGGCTGTTTTTTTTAAATAACAAAACAACTTAGCTAAAGATATCACCAAAATATACTGGCTATATTCATCAGAGTAAATAATACTTCTCCCCACCAAGGACGTCATGGTTCGCTGGTGCTTGTTTTCCTGTTGGTGCTGCAGCAGAATTCTGCCAAAACCATGAGGTCGTTATGAGGGGCTCGTTCCTCCGCATGTATTTGCTCCCTGCTCCATCTCAGCAGACAGTTAACAGTGTGCGAGGAGCATGTGAGGATGCTGCTGATGAGCACAAGAGAATTGGTCACTATTTGAGAGTCCCAGATGAAGGGACCCTCCACTTGCAGTCTGCAAAGAGTGGCTGGCCTCTCAGGGGTCCAGAGGGAAGGCGCGCTTCCACCTATCTAAATGTAAGCTTGTGTATCCGGTGCTTATCAGGCCAGGACTTGGAGGATCAGCAGAGCTCAAGACCCTGCTGGAGCACATGGATCCTCTTTGAAATGGTATTTCTGAAGATGCACAGCTACAGTTCGTCTTCATGTAGAGCAGTACGCCCAGAAGAGGATGCAGTGTGGCACCAGGACTGCGTTGTTAATATGATATTATAAGTATATATACAGTATTTATATGTTAATTATTCAGACCCTTGAAAAGTGTTTGTGCAGACGTTATACTGGTCCAGCTGCCCGAGCGTGGTTGACGTGTGAAGCTGAGCATTTAGGAGCAAGCTATTACATTAAGATGTCAGACCTCATAAGGAGGAAGAGGGACAATAATTGATTTGTCAGAAGCAGATTTCCAGTCATGGGTTGTTTGCACATTCCATTAACATATCTGGAGATAATTTCATCTCCCATTAGTGTGTGTGTGTGTGTGTGTTACAGAAGGTCAGAGGTTGCTTTGACTTCTGGGTTTGGAAGCTGATAGAATATGTGACAAGTAACATAGAGGATCTCGTTTGTTACTTCATACAAATTACAAAATTAACGCTTAAAGACAAAACATGGCATTCCAATTTCCACGACCTGCAATATCTACACACCGATGTTAGGTACTGCTGAATGTAGGAAAGCGCTGCATTTTTTTGGAGTCCTCTCTTGTTGAACAGAGGTTGGTTGATGAAGGTCTTCATTAAACGGCGTCTGTTCCAGCAGAAATGTGTTGTGAACAATCTGTGTTTTTCACCCTTTCGCTCTTAATCCACATGTGGCTACAATAGACAAGCTTTGCTGCTCGATCAAAGGAGGCATGTGTTGTGATTGGATGGCTAAAGTTGCTGTGGAGGTCCTCTGGTTGCAGGGTCAAAGAAAGTTCCCTGTTTCTTATGTAAGTGCTCGTCTGCTCATGTGAGTGCTAAAAGCTGGCAAGTCTTTTCACTGACATACAATTGTCGCAGTTGTTCATTCAAAGATGTGTGCATGTGTGTGTCCAATAGCCTCACTGGGTGATGGCGGTGTGTCATTAAAATGAAATGACTTTGTTAGTCTCTGTCACACACACACACACAGCAGCTGAGATTGTTTGCCGTTTCCCTTGTAGATCTCCATCTGGAGCAGAACAATTGGCTGTTTGACATGGAAGCAAGAACACACAAAATAAGTGTTCAGTCATTCTGTAACTGTTTGTCACTTTACCACATACATTATACAGTCGTTCATCATGTGATCATATTTGATGAAGTTACAGTATGAATGGGGTTTTATCTGCCCTGATTCAGTCTTCCTGTTTGGAATGGGGTCTCTTCCTGGGGCGAGAGAGCTGTCTGGCCCAGGCCGCTCTGCTCTGCTCTGCTTTCTTGGGGTAAAATTCCAGACCTGATAGCCTCAGACATGCAGGCTGGCCTGCGGGCACCGAGGCTCAGGCAGGTAGTGCCGCTGATAATTTAGTCAGTGGCAGAAAATAAACTCAACAGCTAGTTAGAAAGGCGAAGAGACGTAAACAGGCAGAGAGATGTTTGTTTCCTTAATCTGTTGTGACCACAAGCCTGCATTTAACAATGAGGACCCCCCCCCCCCCCACACACACACACACACACACACACACAGCAGTCTGCTGAAGGGGGGAAGGAAACAGTGGTGAAAGGGAAATGCCGCTATATTTTTCCAGTAGGTGACCATTGTAGCATTTGAATGGAAGTGTGCTGATGCGTTATACACTCCACTGAACAGTCTTTGCCACTAAAACATCAGACCAGCAAGCAACACCAAGAGCAGCAACAACACACACACACACACACACACACACACAGGGAGTGTGGCTTCTGCTGACCCTGAGCAGGAACATTACCCCACTGTATGTTTGAATACATCATTTTCAATGTCACTTTTCAAGTTTGAACATTTTCTCGTTCTACATCTCATACAGTATAGAACCTCTCAGGCTGCCTATTGTTGTATTGATTATCAATATTGGGTTTATTAAAGCAACAATAAATTGTTTGTTGAAAAAGACTTGCACTTAATGGAGGCAGAGAAGACCTGCGGTTTTAGCTCAGCCCTTATTCCTCAAGTCTCTGGAACTCTGAACACCTCCATGATTTCCGGGGGCATTTCTCCGCTTGCTTTGTTTTCATAAGCCTTCAGGAAACGTGCACAAGGTGCACTGAAGTAGCTGTAAAGCATAAATCGGCCTCCATCAGGTGTTAATGTAACGTGGAGCAGTCTAGCCGGGGGATGCCCCGATTGATCTGAAGCACGTTGGTCCAACAAGCCTTCACTTGTTCCTTACACTACAGGTTTTGCTCCTTGCTCTATAGACACCTCAGTCGTAGGTGAAGTTGTTCCATAAAACCTTGCTCTGTTTTGCAAATTCCAACATCATGGCGACATTGAAAAAAACCTTCACAAACTAAGTATACTTGATGAGCACAGTCTAAAAAGAGGCAGACCCTTGGGAGCGAGACAAGGGAGCAAGGAGAGCCAAGGAGGGAGAGGCATCACTAAAAATACACGGAGAGAACTTCTCACGCTTCTGTCTTTATCACAAGCAGCTGGAGCCTCAAGTGAATATCCCAAAAACCTGCTGCCTCTACTCATTTCTACTGAGAGCAAACCGGAATCCAACATTCTGTTATGAGCCTGTCAGACTGTTATGAACTTGACTTACTCATCTTTGATTAATAAAGATGCACTCGAAAGTCAAACTTCAGCATCAAGGAGAGAGTTCAGATTTGTGATTTGCAGTTGGTAGAGATGTGCTGCAGCTCCTCTGGCGCCGCCAGGGCCATTGTTACCCCGTCACACTTCAGTGTGCACGGTAGCCTTGTATTTAATGCATATGCCATGTGGTTGCTTGACGTGGCCCATTTTTCTTTGATGATGTTGGATATATAAGGATGAACATATCAGCGTTGCAGCGAGAGCAGTTGACTCAGTCCTGCCCCACAGCCTTGACGCTGAGTCAGCCAGTGAGTTCTAAATTAGAAGTTCTTCTCAGAGATCTAATAACTACTGGCAGCAAAAACAAAAGCAAGTGTGCAGGAAGGAAATGTACCTTCTTGAAGCTATTAGTTTTACCACACACTTAAAGCTTTGAAACCACAACATAGAGTGAAAACTAATGGCCCTTTAACGCCAGGAAAAAACTTGATAAATAAATCCCAAGCCACATCTTCTGCTGATGTTCACTCTGTTGCCTCGACTCATTTAGCTCATTTGCGCTCCTTCTTTACTCATTTTTGTTGTTTCTCAGTTCTTTGCAGTCATCTGGTTCACGTCAGAATCCGATATTAAAAGGTTTAGAGAATACCTTCTCTGGTGTGGTAGCCATTAGCCTGCCTGACAGGAAATTCACTGAACACATTTAAAGCTGCAGGTCGTAGACGGGCTGCGTAGTGTCTGAGGCTGCTGCCTCTGGTTTGTGTGTCGGACGCAAGGAAAGCAGGCAGAGGGGCTGTGTGGTCAGAGCCTGTCACAGCTGTCCACGACCCAGGGTTTGTGGTTTAGTCTGAGCTCATAGAGGACTGACTCTGGTCCTGTGTGGACCTGCAGGCACCACAACACAAGAGCTGTTCAGGCCATGTACAAACCAATCGTTATTACGGAGCATTCAAAGTGAGTTGGCTGTACTGAGTCACCATTGTCACTGACCTCACTCTTACTGCTGACTCTGAGCGCTGCTGTCAGTTCAGCCAGGATTCAGAAATGTTTTCTCATCTTTGAACTGAATTGATTCAAGAGCTTTGAATTAGTTCCTCTAATAGATGCCGGTTCCCGGTGAAGCCCGCCTGCCATGCTCCTTCTGTACCTCCTTATTTATGGCACATACTGTGTTTAAGTCATCTGAACATGCCTTAAATACTTGTGTGTGACTGATTATCAGACAGTTGCAGGACATCTGTTGGCTGCTTGGTAATATTTCCCTTCCCCTCAGTGCGTACAATCATCTCCGGTGGGGCAGATTAGGATTGCAGTATCATGTTCAAAAGTGAAACGCAGAAGCCAAACAGTTTTTTTTCCCGGCTTACCTGCTTTCTTGGTTGCCTCTGCTAGGGAGGTCAGTTTCTCTTGGTTCTTAGTCTGTCAGTAGGATTCCACAAAAACTGAGTCCTACTAAACTTGGTGGAGGAGAAAACGGGCCATGAAAGAACCCATCTGCATTACTTTTTGCTCCAGTGCCCTCTGAACATCATCCTGTTTGATCAATCTAAAAACACTCTTACGAGCATTTATTCTTTTCGAGGATATTCAGTGTGCTTGGTATTTTTGAGTAAAATTCGATGGGGAAAAAAAATTGTCAGAAGGAGCCAAAGATCTCCTCTTCAGTGCTACTGACTCTACACATATGATTGCTCTAATACACGTGTGTGTGTGTGTGTGTGTGTGTGTAATCATAACACCATAGTCATGTTTTCACCGAGGAGTTGGTTCATATATCATTCAAAGCCTGATTTATAAAACATCTTCTATCCTAAAATACTGACTGATTAATGGAGCGACAAGGGGATATTTCCTCATCTTCATTTTCAAACCCGATTTCAGAAAACGTAGAATGAATAAGAAGGTTAAGAACCCAGTAACTGAGGATGTTTCATGTTGCTATTGCTTCCAATTGAAAGGAATTATGTGGAAGTGCTCACATGAATATGCAGCCAGCCACCTGACATGAACGGTTTCACCTGCCTGTATGTAGCTTTCACAGTTCTGTCACGTCGCCAAACGTCTACGTTGGAACAGACATCTCTCTCGCTGCATTTCTGCTCTGTGAGTTTTTCCAATTAGGAGTTGATTCAATCTGAGGAGCTGATCTTTGTCCTGTTTTTCTTCCTCTCTTTGACAGGCTGTCACATACGAGCCGGAGAGTCTGCTGCCTCGGCTTCCAACCACATCTGAGCTGGTGAGACTATGCTGCGATCCACGCTGCTTGTTTTGAGTTTCAGCCACAGGATGGACTAATTCTGTCTTGACCCTATCGAACTGCCATCATTGTTAAGAATTTGTTTGTTTGAAAAAGATTTCAGCCACTTTGTATTACTGGCTGAGGGAAATTAGTTTTTCATTGTCGAAATTTAAAAATCACAGCATCTGATGACTAGATAGATAGATACATAGATACACACACACAACCTGTCAAAAGTTTGGACACACCCACTCATTCAGTGTTTTCTCTTTATTTTTACTACTTTCTACATCATCAGCTCAGTAGAGAGAAATCACCGTCCATCATTACTTTAAGAAGTGAAGGTCAGTCAGTCCAGGAAACTTCAAGAACTTTGAATGTGTCCCAAGTGCAGTCGCAAAAACCACTAAGTGCTAGGGTGAAACCGGCTCACGTGAGGACCGCCTCAGAAAAGGAAGACCAAGGGTCTCTGCTGCAGAGGATCCCAGTTCACCCCAATCACCAGCCTCAGAAATCACCAGTCAACAGCTCCTCAGACTGGAGCCCAGATAAACGCCTCAGAGTTCCAGAAGCAGACACGTCTCTGCACCAACTGTTCAGAGGAGACGGTGCCGATCAGGCCTTTACGGTCCAACAGCTGCTAAGAAAACACAACAAGGAGAAGCAACAAGCAGAGGAGATTTGTTTGGACCAGAAACACAAGGAGTGGACATCAGACCAGTGGACATCTGGGCTTTGGTCTGATGAGTCCACGTTTGAGATCTTTGGCTCCACCCGCCGTGTCTTTGTGTGATACAGGAAAGGTGAAGTGATGGACCCCACTGGCATGGTTCCCACCGTGAAGCATGGAGGAGGAGGTGGGATGTGAGGGGCGGCTTTGCTGGTGACACTGGTGGGGATTTATTCAAAATTGAAGGCCCACTGAACCAGCATGGCTACCGCAGCGTCCTGCAGAGACACGCCATCCCATCCAGTTTGTGTTTAGTTGGACAGTCATTGATTTTTCAACAGGACAACGACCCCAAACACACCTCCGGGTGTGTGAGGGCTGTTTGACCAAGAAGGAGAGTGATGGAGTGCTGTGCCGGGTGACCTGGCCTCCACAGTCACCTGACCTGAACCCAATCCAGATGTTAGGGATGAGATGGACCGCAGAGTGAAGGCCAAAGGACCAACAAGTGCTCAGCACCTCTGGAACTCCTTCAAGAGCGTTGGAGAACAGTTTCAGGAGACGACCTCGTGAAGCTCATGGAGAGAACGGCAGGAGTGAGCAGAGCAGTGATCAAAGCAAAGGGAGGCTGTTTCGAAGAATCTAAGATATAAAACATGTTTGGAGTTATTTCATACTTTCTTGCTTTCTACATCATTCCATGTGAGTTCATTCATAGCTTTGATGCCTTCAGTGAGGATCTACAATGTAAACAGTCATGAAAATAAAGAAAAAAACCTTTAAATGAGCAGGTGAGTCCAAACTTGACTGGTAGTGTACATGAATATTAGTGTATGTATGTACAGGATGTATGCATGGATTTATACACATGTATACACACGTGTATATATTTATGTATCTGTGTGTGTGTGTGTGTGTGTGTGTGTGTAACTGTTTTTGGCATTAAAAAGGGCACAAGCGACAGTCTCCAAATCATATTAGTCTGTAAACTGCGATGATTGAAAAAATTGTTACTAACTACAGCAACTACAGCAACCGCCAAAAAGATGGAAAAGTTCAATCTTCCCAGTGGATAAAGTAACTTTTAGGAAAAGTGATCCAGTCAATTAAAAGTACAGATTGGACTCCTGATGGTCCTAAAAAGGCAGTGCCTCAGTCTGCAAAACAAAAACCTGTGGCCAGTCTGAAAGCGCCAAATGACCCAGACACCATTCAGGCTAGCAGCGTGTGAATTCTCATGGTTGTGTCCTACCACGGTTTGTTCATCCACACAATTCTTCAGCTTTAGAGTTGACACTCTCACTGTTTGTGAGGAGTCTATCACCTCTACAAGAACCTCCCCCAACTCAAATTAATTTTAGCTGAATACAACGATCCGATTCCCTCCGTTTGACAACGTTGTTTTCATTATTACGAAACAGCGATGGCTCTTTTATGACTACTTTGCTTAGTTTGCATAGTAAAGAACATGTTGAGGCTTCGTGGGGAGCGTGTGTATGACTGTGTGAGATGTGCAAACACACTATTGCTGTTTACAGTACTACTTCATGAACAATAGAGCGTGGCTGGACGGCTTCCACATGAATATCAGAAATCTGTTCAGCATTGTAAGAAGTCATAACACATGAACTGTCTGGCCAATGATGAGTGCCTCTGTGCAGTCCAACTGTAAGCCTGTGCTGTGTTCCGCTGTGTTTGGCAAGTCAAAACAGCAACACGGGTCGAAAGATGTGTTTGGGGTGGATTTTGATGTTTGATCCAGTGGAACAGCAGGCATTTTCTGAGTTATCCTTTACAGATTCGAGCCTTGGGATTTAGCTGAGACAGCCTCTTCTGCTACTTCTGCTACTTTCGAACATTAATTGGGCTCAATTAAGACTCAACAGCGACCATTGACTTGTTCATGTCTGAACTACAGGAGCCAAAAGCCACTCTGACAACTGTAGAATCGATTAAATTCCATGGCACTGATTCAAGGAACACAGACCCTGTTTATACTGTGAATAAAGTGTGTAAGAGGAAAAATCAAGACAACGAGCAAACACTTAGAAGCACCAAAGGAATTATGCAGACTGATAAGCGTTGTTGATGAACTCTTCCTGTGTGTGGTGCAGTCCTAATGTGTGTGTGTGTGTGTGGTGGTCAAATATTGACACAGCAGCAGCCTCTGACTAATCTGTTAGTTTGAAAATTAGCAGAGTGCCTCATTATTGTAAAATGACTTGTGACAGCAACCAATTTTGTCAGCAAGTCTGCGACAGAGAGGAACGGAAACGTGTTAACGTGAGATAAGAAGACTTCCTCTGATGATTTCATCACTGCGACTGGACTCACAGCAGTTGTGTTCAGTGACCAGCGTGAACGCTAAACCTTCAGAATTATGATGAAAATTGATGCACACTTTTAAGGTGAGGGGCTTATAGATCAGAAATCAGTGAAATCAAACTCCAGGTAGTACTGGTAGCACCTCCCACTCACTCACTCGTCACTTTTCAGCTCTACTACTACATCTACTACTACTACTCTGGCCACCGTCAGCCTGCTGTTGTGGCACGGCTGAGTGGATGCACCAGGCGTTGCGAGCTGCAGCTCTTCTGCCAGGTGCCTGTAGTTCAAAATGAAGCCGCGGCTTGTCCTTTTTCCGTTTAGAGAAAATAAGATTTTCCACGTAACGATTATTACAACACCTATAATCCATCTGCTGTTTGTCAAAAAGTCTGTTTTTGTGATACCTCCAGCCAAACTGTGGATTAACAGTGGGGTTCCTGGCTGTGACTTCAGTCTGGGCAGCTCCACTGTAATTGTTCAAATTCAAATGCTAATGCTAACCTTACGGAGTGAAAGCACCAGCTACGTGTCTCTTTTTCCTCCTCTTATCCTCCTCCACCAATTTGCTATGTATTTTTGGGCTTTTGACATGTCTATAATGAGAATTCCAACCTACCCTCTTCGTACCTGAGCAGAGTATTACCATCCTTGGTGTGAGTTGTTCAAACAGAAAATTAATTGGTGGGGTTGTTGTTATTTCTGCTGGGGCCTCCGTTCTCACCAGTTTCAAGATGGCAAGGAGGAACAGAGGGGAGGAGAAGTCATGGGTGAGATGGAATCAGGGGGTGTTGTTTTTTTTGATGATTTGCGAAACTGATTTGGGAAAAAAATATGTTTTGCCTAAATTTTCTGAATTATGGAGTCTCAATTTTTAGAATCTCTAATAAAGTTTTCAGAAGGTGATAGGAATGATATAGGACTGGGGATGAGCGGCACCAGCTTCTGTTTGTGGAAAATGGGTTTCTAATCCCGTTTCACTGGTTTTCCAAATGAAGCACATGACTATCTGTGTCAGACGGGCACCTCGAGGAGCGCGGCAGCACAGCGCCGAGGCAGGCAGCTGCTTACTCGTTCTGGGTCACACTGCTAAGGATGAAGTACCCTGTCAGCAGTGAGCAGCCTCTGAGGGCCCTTTGCTCCAGAAACTCTTCTCCGTAACTGTTTGAGCTCGGCTCAAACACAAGAAGGCTTTTCCCAGCACTGAAAGGGAACCAGTTTGGTGCCTGTTCACGAACCTTATTCTGAACTGTTCTGCACAGTCACGCACAATTTATTTGTTCCGATCCCCAATCAGATGAGCCCTGAATATGTCTCATCTGTGACTCCTCCTCTCCCTCTCTCCCTCCGCGCTGTCTCAAACTGGTGAGAATACAGGTCGGGTCAGGAGAGGACCAAGGCTCAGACAGGCTTGGATGGCAGTAGTTAAAGAACATGCACCGACCAGGCCAACAGAGATGTTAATGGTGGGGATGGACAGTCTCGTGAGGCAGTGACCTGCCTCAGTGGCTCTGCAAGTCAGTAGCACAGCGTCTGTGAATTTTCAAAGGTAATAAATGATAAAAGAAATGAAAACTTGGGGTCAACTGTTGCATATTTGCCGTCATATTCTTTTCTGAGGCACGGCAGGCACATTTTTCAGGCAGCTGCAGCTTCTGTTTTAATTTTCTGGTAAGTCTGAGCACCAGTAGTCGTCCATGAGGACAGGCCCGCCTGGACGGACTTATTCTGCTTGGAATTAATGCAAAGTCATAGCTCTTGGTAGTCAGCAGAAAATGCTGAGTCGGAAGGTGGAGGCTCAAATTCAGCATTTTATTATTAAACTTTACTTCTGATATAAATCATTGCTCGCCGCTTTAGTCCTGTAGTGCAACAAGGACAAGAGTTACTGATCCGCTCTCACCATTCAGATTGAATTCCTTCACATGGGATTTCTTAACTATCGGCCTGTCGGATGACGTCCTTTCTACTTGCGATGCTAAGTGGTCTTTGGAAACACCTAATATTATAGCTGGAAACTACATTGCACATGTTCATTTTGTAGTGTGTGTGTGTGTGTGTGTGTGTGTGTTCCTAAGTGCTCTCATGTCTGCAGCTATAACCAGTTGTGGTGGTGATCATTTGGGTCATGCTGTCGTGGTAAATAAGTCCAAGATACAGCGATGGTGCTGAACAGTGCCAGTGTTCCTCAGACCCATCGTCCACCATCACTGGAGCAAATGAGGCGCTGCTAACATTCTTACTTCAGGAGTGCGAGGGGATCTTCAAGCTCTGTTTATCTCCGATTGTGGAAGCTAAATGGGATGGCTACACAAATAACATCCGACCCCCAGGGGGGAATTCTGACTTTTTGAATTAAGAACTTCTCATGCAGTTGCTGGAAAAATTCTGTGTTTATCTGCTTTGGTCACTGCAAACCAAGCTGAGAGATGCACGCTGGAAATTTAGTACACGAATAATGTTCACCTCACTCTGTCCAGCTCACCCTTCTTGTCTCCTGAATGTTTTTTAAATTTCTTAATTTTCTCTGAATACATTTTATTCTTATATCAGCTGCATTTATTTCCAGACAGTTCAAGCTCAGCCAAAATAAAGTGTTGATGGATTTCTGGCAAGACCACTCGGTACACTGTGAAGGGGGGAGTGGGAGCAGGGGAGGGTGGGGGACGTGGAGGTTGAAGGAGAGGGAAAAAGGCACTGTAGTTCACAGCCCCAGATATGTTCCCTCTGTGAACACATCAAAGCCTGGCTTCCCTGCGCTTCACAGCACAGCTCCCGAGCCCCCGTCTTTGATGGCTGTGTTAGCGGACACAACAACACAACACCTTTGCTCTGGTGGGTCATTTGGGTTCAAAGAGGAACCTTACCTTTAATAAAACTGCAAGGGATGCTGCCAAGTTCTGACTTGGCTTTATGAGGCAGTACTTTTAGCTTTGGATTTCAAAACATAAAACTTTCCAGTTGAGGCCTTGGAGTTCAACTTATTAAGGTGGGGTTCCAAATTATGTGACAGCATGAATATTTAAGATCGGTTAATCTACTGCAGGAAGACGTTTGCCTGTAAAAACATCATCCTTCACCGATGCATTGGTAGTTAACATGTACAGTACAGGTAGTACTACAAGTCAACCTCAGGTCAGCAAGTTAGTTGTTAGTGGATGTTGTCAACTTACACAAGCCTCATGTGAAGGGTGTCCCTGCCTCTGTGCACACATCCCTGCTGAGTCTGGTTCAGCTGCTGTCAGCTTCAGTCTCAGGTCCGGCTCAGCGTCCATCCTGCTTCTGGATTTGGTTTTGATCGCAGGAAGTCCAGAGAAGCCTTTTTTCACAGATTTGTTGTTGTTCAAGGAAGGAGAAACCGTGCAGCCTTACCCAATGGCGCAGGATATTCACCGTGTCGCTGCACACAGAAGTCCAACAACGAGTGTTTTGTTAAAGCAGACTGCGACGATTCATCACAAGACGGTTCTATCAGAGGTTCCTGCTCATCAACTGTGAAATCATTGGGTACATCCCAGACTTTAACACTGAGCGGGTGTCTCCTCTGGCTGATTGCTGCAGCCACCACAGGGAAATGTGCACAGAGCTGTTGTCTTATCAAGACGAGGAGCGCCACGATGCTGTCCCTGAGTCCTGCATCCAGGTGCACTCCCTTTTCAGACAGGAACTCTCCTGTCTTAAGTTGTTTTTCAGACAACTCTGTTTTCAGCAGTTTGTCTGTCAGCCCTGGGTGTTTGGCTTAAAGATGACGTCTGAGGTGTTCTGGTTTCATGGATTCACTGCTGAGAACTTCACCTCACACACACACACACACACACACACACACACACACACACACACACACACACACACACACTGGGGCCTCGACTCTTCCTCAGTCCAACTGAATCCAGACTGGAGGTGAGGTGAGTCATGGCCCCTCAGCATTGCTAACGTTAGCAGGAGCAGGTGCTGTGGATGAGCTGCTTCAACAGCCACCAGCACTCATGCTCCGCTCACTGTCGTCAACTTTGGTCTCAACAGTGCTGCTCAAATATTCTCCTGCTCTGCAGGGTCCCTGAATATTTGAGACTTGCATTTTCCTTCGCTCTGGATCTCACCGCGGCAGACGTGGAGCTAGTCATGGATGGGTGACCTGGGAACTGCACGGGCCGTGAATGAAAGTGACCACATAGCGATCAAGTATTACAAGACGGACAAAACTTATTGTGCGTCACAATTCAGTGGACACATTTTCATTGAAAGTATTCACTCTTTTCCTAGTATTCTTTGTTGTATCTTAGGAGCTAGTTTGCGACTTGGTGACACGCAGCAGTTAAGACTATGACTTCATCGTGGTTTGAGTGTTTGATCATTTGGGCAGGTGACAAATGTTTTGGAGAGTAACTGGAATATTCCTGGTATTTTAGTGTAGTTCAGTACTGGTTACTGGGGAATTGTATTACCATAATGGGTGATGCGGTTATTCTACAGTGTCACCTGGCAGGAAGGAGGTCGCCTGCTCTGTGAGGAGGTGGCAGTTCCACCTTCTGCGCGTTTTTCCCGGTGCTCCAGCCCCCAGGCTCAGGCTGGCTCAGGGTCCGGTGATTTTGAGTCGTCTGCCTCTGTGGCGGTCCTGGAATGGGAAAATGTCTCGTGTGTGTCAGAAGTCTGTTGATGATAAGCAGGCCGTTCCACGTCTTGGACCACGCCTGATTTCGGGACATCAAGAAGATCAAACTGCATCAAAGTGTGATTATTTTTTTTTCTTTTCCTCATATGAAACCATGGCGTGTCAAGCCTGCACATCGTCCTTAGTCTTTGAAATACGTCACATGGCTCTGTGCCAGCGACTTCCCATCAGGATCTCGTACATGTATAGTTCTAATTCCATATCTTCAAGTGTGTCTAATGAGCTCTCAGAATGGACACAGATGAGCAGGTATTAATCTTCCACAACTGCTCAGACTAATTTTGCTCTTATCAAATGACTGATTATCTTGCCTGCCCCCCCCCCCCACACACACACACACACACAACTCAAAGGGTTTGCCCTTGAACTAACCCCTGCTGCTCTGACTCAAATTACTGCATGTTTATGGTTGTGGGACTCGAAAACCATTTTGTGGGACACACAACTGTAGGGAGAGACCACTGATAGAAAACCATGTATAAAACACAATGAATGGGCTGAATGAAAGATGAGCAAATTCTGTTGTTAGTTTGTCAGGTGTCTCGTGGGAAATTGTCGATGATTGCTATACTGTGTATTTTTTGAAGACTTTTTGATGCATTATTTCACACCTGAGCTCACTGGAGCACGAGCTATCATGGTTCTCCTTCAAATCATGCTCGGCAGAAGTGGTACCTCATCTGAGCTCCTGATATTTCCTCACTCTGCTTGTGAGCCGGTTCTGGTTGCTCACCATTTAAGCTTGGTCTCCTGTGAGAACCATTCAAATCCCCAGAGACACTGATGAGTGGCTGGAGCGGAAGTCTTAACAATGCCCACATTGCGACAAGCATCTCTCCCCCTCCCTCTGTCTCTCTCTCTCCTGCTCCCCCTCCTTCTCTCTCTGTCAATCTCTCCCTCCCTCTATCTCTCTGTCCCGCTATCTCTCTTTTTCTCCTCCCTTCCTCATCTAACAAAGAGCAACAGCACTGAAATTCATGCTTGCTGTGTCACTGAAGCTGCTTCTCACTGGCCTGGCTGGGAGTTTTGCGAAACATGACCTCATGGCTCTACTGTGTAGAACTGTGTATCTCCATCAGTCATTCAACCAATTCATGTTAAGCGTAACTTCAAATTATATATATATATATATATATATATATATATATATGATCAACCTATACTATATTCACATGCATTTTATTCGGACTGGCAGTGGACACTGCACTCAACGTCCCTCATAGCCCCAGGTATCATAGAGACTGCTCATGGGGGCATGAACTGATGAATGGCAGTTGCATGTGAATTACCTATGAATGTCATGTTTAGCGCGAAGGTTACTCTTCCTCTTAAACACCCAAGAAATCAAACAGCACCCCATCCTGACATCATGACACCATGGTAAGAGTAGTACTGTGAGATGTGTTGGGATTCTACCCCTCAGCCCTGTTACCATGGCAGCCAACTTAATGTACTTGACACAGGACCATCCGTCTACTGTTGTCGTCACAGGTCCATAGTTGACAGCAGCGACTGGTGTAGTGTATCTCCATAGGTGGCCGGGAGGTCTAGGAGACAACAATCCCTTAGTGGTGTGAGTGTGAGTGTAGCCCTTGTCAGTGGTAGTGTGGGGAAGGAGCAACACCACTAGTGCAATTTTCCTTGTAGTGTACGCCATCTAGTGGAGTCAGGAGAATATGGCACTTTCAAGGGCCATGGCACAGTTTATCCTGCTGGTTTGCATGTTGTTGGGTTTTTCACAATGATTGTGTACCACAGAGACAGTTACTCAACACTCGCCCATGCTGCTGATGATACACGCAGCCACTGGGCAGCTCTTCATCAGCCTCAACTCAAAGGTAAAACCGTCTCACAGACACTCTTCATTGAATGACTAAAGATACCCAATCCCCAAGACTGGAGTTGTTGTTGAAAGGATCTGGTAATGTACTCAGCGCCAAAAGTGTAACTTCATTAAAAAGCAGTGAGCAGGTTGGACTTTGATCCTGCCACTGCATTGGATGGTTATAAGTCCTGCTGTACCCACAAAATCAATTGGATTCAGATTGAACATTTCTAAAGGTATCTAAGGAGGGAACTGTTGAGAGATGAGACAGAAGCAGAGAGAGAGAGAGAGAGTGTTCAGTGGTGGGTAATTGGAAAGCAGGCGGACTGAGACTTCAGTTCACACGGTGTTGAAACAAGCTGTTCCCAGTAGTCATTTATCCATATCACCTGAGAATCAATGTTCTGATCAAATTACTTTTGAGAGCAAATTATCCCTCTTTTTAAGGCCTGTTGTCATGATCCCTGCGTTCTTGTTGACACCACTAGAGGTCAGTGTGACCCAGATATGTGCAAGGGGAAGAGTCGACCTTTGGATGGGTAGGATGGGGGTTCGTGAGCTTCATGGTCATGTCTGCAGAGAGACTGCATGCTACAAAGCTTTTGGTTATTTTTTTTCCTTGAAACAAAATCTCTCCTTTTTCCTCTTTTTTCATGCTCTGTCACTTTATCTGTTCTTTCCATTGCATTTCAACCTGGGATGAGTTAAACCTGTTTATACAATTTGCATAAGCTTGCTCCATAAATCTGTGCTTACCCCTGTGTACAGCTCAGTCTGTGTGAGCTGGCTGTTCAAAAGGAATAGCTAATGACTACATTGCCCTGGTTGACGCGTGTCAGTCTATTTCAGGCGCTACGACTAACACTCTCATACATGGCCAAGTAAAAACTGATGATGTGTGTGCTGCGCCGTTCCTGTGATGTCATCCAGCCATTTGGTTAGTCAGGAGTTGTTGTTTTTGTTGCTGTTTTTGAACAAGGCAGGGCTCCTCATCCTCATGCCTCTGAAACATCAGATATTCTAGCCTGCTGTAAGGCTGCTGACAGCGCTCCTGCCACGGGAGAGGCAGACATACTGGGATATTGAACATGTGACCTGATGGGCAGCAGTGACCATTCCTCAACCCCATCCTTCTTCTCTCTGCCCATAACAGGAGTCGTTCTTCTGCTCTGTCTCCTTATTGATCCCCATTTGGCCAGGGGGTCTCACCCCCTTCTTTATTACCAACCATCAGTCTCAATCTCAAGTCCATCCACCACTGACCTCCTGTTCTCAGGATGAGAGAAGCTGTAATCAGAGGGGAATGAAGTTGAGGAGTCGAGCCATAGAAGGGGCGAGAATGACGGAGGAAGAGAGGAGATAAATGGCAGCTGGGTGGAGACGTTTGGCATTGACAGGTCCGAGAGCTGAATACTCAGGCGGAAAGGGCGCTGCCAGCCGCTGAAGCTTGTGGCCGGCACTGATGACTATCTGCATGCTGGGACGCAGAGGAGTAATAGAATCCCAACGTGATGTGCTGGGATGCTTGTGGATGGGGTAAATTTAGCTGCAGGCAGACAGCTTCATGGGGCTGGGGGGATGTTCATAGCTCTGGAGCCTTCTCTAACCACCCCTCTCTGGTCCTCATACCCTTCTGGAGGAGTCATGGAGGGCAGTGCTGCAATCACAATATGAATCACCTTCTTTCCATAACTTAGGAGGCTTAATGGCCAAATGGCGAGATGTATCGCATTGCAATGTGATGGCAGTGGGGGAAGGGTGGGAGATACGTCAGCCGCTCTTATTTTCAGGCTCTGATAGGGTAGCATCTGTTGGTGTGCTCAGCTATTGCATTTCATAAGCAACCACGCTCATCGTGAAAAGATGTTTCATGATGGAATAGATTTTCCATGATTGATTTACAGATGCTTTTTTCTGATACAGCTAAGCTATTTAACAGTGAAGCTGTTGTTTGGTGGTTTCTTTCACTGGTTTTGGCCCTCAAACACAATATGACATAGTTTCCATTTCTTCCATTCAGTACTTAATGTTCAAGCAACATATATAAAGAACATTGTGGCTGAGTTCTTCGGTCCGAGTCCTCATAATGTGTTGCTTTCTACTTTGAAATGGTTCCCTTCTTTACCAACGCTAGAAATATGAATAAATAAGAGCCTTGTGGGGTTTTATTTATTTAGGCATTTAGTTGACGCACTCGCTCACATGGAACATCGACATTAAAACAAGAGAGCACCACTAAAGGGTACTTGTACCACATCATGTTGCTCAATTTTTCAGCTGTTCTGGCAAGTGAAGAACATATTCTGTGCAAAGTGAAAATATGCAATCCTTCAATGATATAAAGTGGCTAATTAACTCAAAGTGGTTTGCTTTTCAAAAGTTTTAAAGCTAAGTCGGTCTGGAAAGAATAATTTCTTTGCTGTACAGGAAGTAATGTGTTTGATCGTTGGCTGTCTGCTCCTGACACAGTCCTTTGAGTCCATCACCTTTGTATTCATTCCCCAGTAGGCTGGCTCTTCCCGGGAATGGCTGATCATCAGCACGCTGTTCTTTTCCCAAACCGCTGGTGCGCTGGGATACTTGTTGTTTTTAATTGCAGGTTTAGAGAATAGCAGTATTATTCCAGATGACAGCGGCTGTCCTGAACAACAAATAATGCCCATCTGTGTTGTTTGTAGAAAACTGGCAGAAATTGAGCCATTCAAAGCAGATCAGGCTTAAAGCATAAAGAGATATTCATTGTTAACCAAATGTTTCCCACATTTCTTTTTGTTGAGCGGGGTACGGGTACAGACTTTGAAATGGCGGGAGGTTTTAATTAAACGTGTGAGTGAATCCAGAGTCAACTGCGTGCTTTAGGCTGTTTTTTATTGCTTGCTTCTTATTTGACTTTGGCAGGGGTATTTCTCTAAATCCTTCTGACAGCCCTGAACAATGGCTTAGCTTGGCAGTTGTGAATCAACTTTTTTTTTTTTTTAATGCTGGCATATTCTTGCCTGAACGAGGGGATTATGATATAGCTGTAAGAAATCCTGGTTAAAAGGAAAATATATACCTGAACTCCTTCTGTGCGCTGCAGTAAAACCATGCCATGAAGGTTTGGGGATAAACAAACGATTCACATACTTCACTTTATTTTTCTACTTTGCCCCTTCCAGACATTTAAAAATAATCTGCTTTGAATCATCATTTGTCTTTGATATTATTCAAAACTCAAAATATCTAGTTTGTTAGAAATTCCCAAAATTTTAGGAATATGACATCTTATCATTTCCAAGTATGTGCACTGCACATTAGTAAAGGCTAGCCTGGAACAGGAAGCTACTCGGAGATTTCTGATGAGCTTTTTATCAGGACGCTCAAGATGTTCCTGCTGTCTGCACTGCCGATGTGCCTCCAAATGTGATCGACTTCTCTGCCTACATTTTTATCATCATGGATTTACTTTGATTCAATTCCTTTGATTCCTTTATAATGGGAAAAACAAGGTATTCATTAAATGGTCATTGTCACGCATATGATGATATTGGCTCACCACACAGTGATACACAGATGTGTATGAAGGCTCACACAGGTGCGCGTGGCTCTGGTGAGCAGCGCGGCAACTTCTGCTGATTATAATGGAGGGGCTGCTGAGACGGCTCATTGTTCTTCAGCCTTCAGGTTACGCCTGGTACGAGAACGCCGCTCCATATATGTCACGACTTCAGAACGTAGCACAGCACAGATTAGTATCCCGGTGCGCTGCAGTTTCAGTTGCAGTTTCATTCACCAGCTGTGTGCTGCCATTTTTACCTCGTCTCTGGCGTCCTTCAAGACCACAGTCACAGAAACGCAGGAGATTCTTCAGAAATATTCACCTATGGTGTCCCTCCATCCAACACACTCGCACACACACAAAGAATGCTTTGTCCCCCTGGGAATTAAATGTCTACCAGGCCAAGAAATAATTCCTATGTTCCGCTCATAAATGTTTGACGAAAAGAAACAGTCAGTTGAGTGGAAATAACGCGTCACAGATGTTGTTCGTGTTGTAGTGCTGGTGTGAAATTCTTTCAAGTGGCAGTGACATGGCAGCCTGACCTTTTAGTCATGGACAGGTTGGGGAGATTTGCAGAGTTCATGTGCTACAGTAGTATGGAATGCAGCTCCAACTACTCCTGACAGCATTCACTACCCTGCTTTATAAGTTATACTCACATCAAACATACGGCGAGTGGTTTACGATACGAGCAGACGGAGAAGGACTGAGGAGTTGCAGCAGATTTTGTCTCCGTGTGAGCAGAATTCAGACATTGATTTTCTGTTGCCTCAGCCTTGGCAGCAGAACAGAGTTCCAGTTTTGTCTGCTGCAATATGATTTTTGGGAAACTCTGTCTTTGCCCCTGCAACCACCACCTCTCACATGTCTTGATGGATTTTGGGTGCTATGATGAGCGAGGAGCGGTGTCTGAATGATGAGGATGAGCATGCTACTCCTCACTTGATTTGATTAACCACCCCAGTGAGGATTCTTCTATATGGAGTTCATGGTCTCAATTATTTGTTTCAAGTCATGTTAGTCTGGTTACCATGGTCCCACTTCAACACAACAAGAGGGTGTGCAGGGTCAGTTTTCTCTGTGATTGACAAGTTGCTTCCACAGCAACGTGTGTATTGGGATAGCGATTAGAGCTGGGAGGGATACCGCTCATACTATATACAGGTATTAACGTCGCATATGAATAAATTCATCATGAATGAAATTATCTTTTTCCTCTACAGGAATACAGGTGACCATTAGTGGGTACTGTGCAGAGGGCACTGCTAGCCAGGAAGTAACATGAGCTGAAGGAAACGTTCAGAAAAGAAAAACGAGCATGTTGGAGACTGAAGAAAGTGAAACTAGTGAGCAAGCGTCTGGTTTAAAAACTCTGATTTTCACCAAAGGAATATTTATTGCAAATTCCAGTAAGTTAAAGTCCATCTCACCTTCTCTCATTCAAACATGGCCCTTCAAAAAAGCCAAAAAGTTTATGGTCAAAATGCCAAAATGAAGGCGTCTAATGGTCAATCCCAAGCTAATAGATCACGGTGGCTAGACTCTCTCATTCTGGTCACTCTGTGGAACGACTGAGATGGGGTTTTATTTGTTAGTGGTTTGATATGAAATATAGATATTTAAATGACTGAATGACAAATATTAACTGAAACCTAAGAGTCAGAGTAGAGTCTGTTGTGGGACCTTGACTTGCCCCGCGCTGGCAGGCACAGTTGCCTTCTCTCAGATCTGAGTCATCCCACCAACGCGTGAGGGTCTTTGTTGCTGTAAAAGCTGCAACTGCATAGCTCCTCATCAGCTGCTCAACACTACATAAGACGAAGGCTAATTCCTCTAATTACTCTTTGTCTAGACTGAGTCACCCGCATCGTGAATTTGGGTCTTTACAACACTTGAGCCACGAGTGTTGCAGGCTCTTTTTTTAGATGTCTCCTGGTTTCCCCACTGCCTCGATGACTCTGCACACACACACACACACACACACACACACACACATACACACACACACACACACACACACACACACACACACACACCAACTGGTCAGTGCCTGGGTGGTCATAGATGGTCTGGAAAATGGCAGTGCTAAATGGTGAGGATCAGGATCCGTGATGTAAAACATTTCTGATATGCAGGAAAACTGAACTTGCAAAGACAACACAACAGTTCACACACACAGATCAGTGTGTTGGGGAAATACGACGAGTTGACCAAGCCAGAGTTTGGAAGCTTTCCCCCCCAACCGGTCAAACAGACGTCCGTCCCCACTGATCCTGGATCTGCTCCACTGTCCTGCCTGGTAAAGGAAGGTTCTGGTGGCTGCTGTTGCAGGATGTGCTTGCTGATGGAGAATTGTTGGGTGGAGGTTCATTGAAGGAGGGAGGTGATGGACCTGCTCTCCTTGGAAAGAGGCAGGAGAGAACTTTGGTTGGGGTTTGGCACCGCACAAATAAAACTGACTTATTTTGAAAGCTGAGGTCATGTTGGGGATGCACAGCACAATTTTATACAGGAATCACAATTGTGCCGTGTCCATCCTAGTCTGCCCTAGTTTGGGTCAGTCAGAGTAGCAAGTTGGCACGGATATCCAAGTGTGTGACGGGTACAGACTCAATCGGCACACATCCTTTGGGCATGAGTCAGAGTCCATGTTGATTTTTCCACGTGTACTTGTGTGGTGCAAACAGGTCACCAACCATCAGTGAAAAAGCAGGAAAATCTATGGAGGATAACATGCTATACGCTTGTGTTATAACAATCAATACCACCTTATCCTTTGCTCCTAGCGTTAGCCTACTCGGTCTCGCCATGGCACCAGCATTGCTACCAAAAGGTGTTAGATTATCTCACCACCAATGCCCTATGTAGTCCGTAGAGTCTGTGCTCCTCAAGTCTTCTCCTCCAAAAGCTCTTTTCTCTTTTTTTGTACTGTTTTGGCACAGGTTGTGGTACAAGTCGCACATACCGATGCAGTAACAGCTGCTCTCCTGCCTCCATGTTTGTCTACTCTTAAAAACATATCTGCTAACCCTCATTCTCTGGAGTGGTTTCATGAGAGTTTGAAATCAGAAGTTACGTTCCAGTTGTGAAATGTTCGCTCCCCTGTTTAAGAGTCGCTGTAAGTGCAGGGCTGAAAGATTCAAGACGCCACAGAGCCCCAGATGAATGGTGATTGAGGGTATCATCCATTCGCAGATAGATTTCTTTGGAGTAGCCTGTTTGACAAATAACTTGGTGCCAGTACAGGTAAGATTGATCAGCAACAGAAAAAAAACTGACAATGCGCCAGCTAGCATTTTAAATATGTTGTTTTCATCTGCTTACTCATAAGCCTGTTTTGCAGGGAGCTGAGCCTCAATCTTATTTCTACCGCTTTGGCTCGCCATCCCTGTTTGTCAGTGCCAGAGAATGAATTAATATTCACTGAAGTTAAGCGCTCAGGTGTGGAGGAGGAGACCCGGCATTGTGTGCAGAGTGATGTTGAGGAAGCGGTCTATGAGTGATGACAGACATGAGCCATCCTGACACTTGGAGTCAGCTTTTATTCAAGGTGCAGCCTCTGTCATCTTGCTCCTCTTTTATCTGTGTCACAACTGAGTTAGCGACACCCACAGTGAGTGCAGACCAGTCCCCCCTCGCCGGAGAACTGTTCCTGTGCCCCTCATATGTGTTCTGGAGTGTGTCTGCCTACCATCTGGAGTCACTATATAGAGTGATTAAATGGATGTTCATAACATTTGATTTATGCGCTGTATTGAATAACCATTCAAGAAATCATCTAATAGGTCGGTCCTTGCGAAAGTCGAGACCTTGGAGGAGATTTCAGGTCTCCATGAGTCATGTTTGTAGTCCTTATTTCTCTCTCTTAATAGCTCTAACAGGTCAGGTTTTTTTGGGCTGTCCCTTCCTCTCACCCAGGAGACATGAAGGTGACACCCTTCTTCTCCAATGAGGAAAACATTCACACTCGCTCATGTACACAAACACACATCTGGAGAGAGACGAGTTGCCCCGGACATATGGTACAGTATTACACACCATGGCGTGTGTGTCTAGATCCCCTCAAGAGCCACTGTGGAGCTTAGAGAGACATTTTGGTCACTAGGATACCAGCAGGACAAACAGTGGCCAGGTGCCAGGGAGACGACAAGGCGCCTAATTCATCACTGCCCCATGCTGAGTGACAGACTGGAATGACCCTACAAAATAGATGCGGCACCCTCTAGACTCTTTCTCCCTTTTTGAATCTTTCTCTTTATTTACATGGAAGAACATGTCCAGTACTATACTATGTACAAGGCCCACTGAAATTGCAGTGACGATCATTAAATATTACCTGTTACCTGTGCCTGCAGACTTTCTCTGCAGTCTGTTTTATCATTCCATCACTGCAGTCTCCTGTTTTTGAGCTGCTTTCTCTCCTCCGCCTCTTCTTCCCTCGTCCTGCAGGGAGAGGAGCAGGGAACCTGACTGTGATGGGTGCATCAGTCACTCTGTCTTTCAAGGGCCAGTCAAACCCACAGAGAAGCTGTCCCATCTGCAGCATGATTTAGCCAGAAGAGAAAGAGGACGCAGGCATCTCTGTTTGTTTGCTGTGTCTGTCAGTGCACCGATAAATAACAACCACAGGGATGTGGGCGTTAAGAAAGGTTTGAAAAGTGTCATCTCTGTGGAATTGTCTTATCCCATTATTCCTGTAGTGAATGGATAGTGAAAAGAACGAGGGCAAAGTGACAGAGCGGAGGACAGGTTATGAGAGGAAGCCCGGACCTGCCTGGGAACAGGATTTCCCTCAGTTGCAGGGCAGCTGCATGAATCCCTCGCTTCCTCTCTGGCTGCCTGTTCAACACTCATCATGATAGCTCTCCATCACCCACCTTCCCTCTTATCTACTAAGCCTGCTACCTAGCTAGCTGCAGTGAGTAGTGCTGCCCTTATCAACAGCAAACTAAAATGAGGCTGGGCTCTTTGAGAGACTGACACTAAACAAGTCGAGAGAAATCTGATATTTGTGTGCATCTGCAGTTTATCCGGCAGAGTCTTTTCTTTACCCACAAACGTGCGTCTGACTCCAGATCTGCTTATTTGTAGTAGCCTGGTGCTTATATGAAGTGCAGTCATCTGTTTGAAGGGCACGATTTACCGACCGAGCGAGTGGCTATGAGAGTATCTGTTTGTTTTTAAAGGGGCGACTGTTTAACCATAGTGTTCTCACTCACTTCAAAGGGTACATGTACTTTTCCTCTGTATAGATTAATACACTCCTCTACTCTTCCTTCTCTGCTTCCTCGCTACTTTCCCCGATTGTTGCTCTTTCTCTGAATCTCTGAATTAATTTCTCACCATACAACCTCCGTCTGTTCTTCAATTTTCACACTTTGCTTTCTTTGCTGTCTCTTAAATCCTTCACTCTCGTCTTCATCCACTTCGTCTTTCCTCCCACATTCTCCTGTGTCTGCTGACACAGTGCAGAGCGTATGCCTGACACCTGAGGTTGGCAGCCGTTTCTGTCTCACCTATCATGGCGGGGAGAATAAGAGCGGAGCAGGGAAGCCGTGTACCCTCCCTCAGCTGCATGTGAAGGACTGCTGGGAATGTTGGAGATCACCTGTAGGGGGTTGGAAAACATTGCCAAGATGTTCACACACAGACATTCAGCGGACACGGCCACGTTGCCACACTCGACACACGCTCAAACAGACGGGCGTGTACACAGAAAGGCATCCATGTTGGGAGCATGTAGGCAGGCTGTGTGCCTCCTCTACCTATCAACACATGCTGACAATTCAGAGATTTTGATGGATGTTAAATGAAGGCAGCTTTGGAATTTGTTTGGACCTCTCTGCTTTCATCTGTGCTTTGACAGAAGTACACTGTGGAATAAAGCAATGTGGGGGAAATAGTGATGGATGAGAATTGTCTTCTTCCCTCAACACATTGTCTCTGCCCTACAATTCTGCAATAAAACTGTAGATCTTTTTACAGCCCCTCTGTGCACATAATCCCCCCTTAAGATGTACAGAACATGAAGACGAGAACTTGCTGGCTAACTTTAGTCGGCGCTATCTGTGCTTGACAGCCTGTAGTGGGGGTTTGTCCTCTATGCACTGCATCACAGTAGCAGGGTCTGACAGCCATTTTTGCTAATTATGTTTTCCAGGCACGTATTTCATCTGCTGCTCACTGTTCCCAGTCTGCATTTATCATACCCCTCTCCTCCCTTTTCATTCAGCCTCCGCTTTAATTCTCTAAGACAGCACCACAAGCTTGTCTATTTCCTTAATTTAAAAGTCAGGGAGAGACATGAAATAATAGAGGTTTTATCATCTATAAATCCAGTATGGCTTTGCTCTGTGCAGACACTCTCAAAAAATTAGCATGAAGTACGAGCCACTCATATTACACCATCTTGTCATTGCTTCATAATCTGGTCATCTGTTTTCTACTCATTCTGCCACCCTGTCGGGGGAGGGCACGTCCATCAGGAGTAGATGATTTGATCATGATTTATTTGATTGTCTTTGGTTCCACATCAGAACAGAAGATGTGTTTCATAAAATAGTGAGTGAACAGACCCATTGAAAGTACGAGATGTCCCGTTGGAAGCAAATTGAATCGATCTTACCTCCAATGTCCCAGGTTTTTGTTTTTTTTTTAATCTTCATCGGCGTTTGAAGTCCGGAGCAGAACAGAAGGTCGTGAACTTTGCCAACTGGCGATGGTATGCTGATGACGAGTTGGATTTTGTGAGGTCATGGTTGATGACAGTCAACCCCAGGAGCACTGGAGCGGTTGCTCACTCATACCCCTCAGCGCGGTGATCTCTGATGTGTGCATTTCCAAAAGTGTTTGTGTGTATCTGGCTTGCTAGATGCACAGCTGCACAGCACCATCGCATGAGCGTGTCATGTCTTTGTGCGCCTGGTGGAAGTTGAAGACTTCTGGCAAAGTGGGCGCTGTAGATGCCTGTGATTGCACGCTGGATCAAGAAGGAAATTCCTCTGAGACGAGGACAGAGCATCAGCAGCGAGGGAACGTGGAATGGTTCCAGCAGTGGACACAGGCAAACTTTATCCAGAGGAGCAAGCTGGGACTGTAGCTACACACGCACACACACACACACACACACATGCACACAATGCCATCAGACCTGGATCCATTCTGAACCTCTGGGGACGATTGCACATCGTGGCCGCTGTTTATCTACTGGCTAAGGTGATAATCTGCTCTCATGACTCCCTTGAGACTCTAAACCTTCTTTTCTGCAGTACGGTCATGGCTGGCCGGGGCCACGGGGGACACGGTGTCAGGCATTTGTAGTGTAGAAAACTGAGAGATTAGTTGTTGAAGCAGGGCCTTGAGAGAGGTTAAGTATCTTGGGATTTGACCAGTGTTCAAGAGATGTGCAGCTGTCAATCTCTACATGCTGTAGTTTTTAAAGATGCACACTATGTCCATCCCAAGGAATCTGGTTATATACAGTATGTGTTATATAAAGCGTAGAAATTGAGGTGTCAGGCTGTCATCTGAACAAAGAAAGCCGGGGAAACTAATAGCTACTAATGCAATTGCTGTATCTGAAGAGCAGTGGAAGAACGCTGGTCTATTACAGTATGTCTGATGCGCCTCCATTCGTGTTAAATATGAGAAAATAAGAACAATAAATCAGCGGCTAGCAGGAGGAGAAAGTTGCTGGAGCCCTGGCAGCCGGTCGGTGGCAACAACAAAGGGTTTGGGAGGATGTCTCCAGCTGCACACAAGTTGGGTGATTGAATATTGCAGTTTGTAATCGGCATCATACAAAGTGGCAGCCTCGCCGTGGGAGCACACGTGTGCAGTCATCATGCATTCATAGACGTCCTTTATTTCCACGATTGCACCGTGTTCAAATATTGATGAAAGCATTATTGGTGAATGATGGCTCTTGTATGGCACATATATCTGACATTAATTCATGTAATGACTGCTTTCTATTGCACTTGTCGTGAATTGGTGTTGTTTTTCGTTTTGCTTGGTGATTTGCTTGTGTAGTGTGCATCCATCCTAAGAGTCCATCTGTTTATTTGACTCCCCACACACACTCAGCTCAGACACAGACCACTGGGAATTGGGAGGATGAAAACTGCCTGAGAACAAATATTCATCTTGGAAGATGTCATTACTGTAAACATACCCATGACATTTTTCAAAGATTTCAGCTCAACGTGTTTAAAATACAACCGACCCTGCGATAGTCAGGTGCAAAGCTCTTCAGCTGGACTTCATATATTGTTAATTCTCGAAAGGTGCTGTCAACAAAGATAAAACAGTTCCCACGAGACAACGCACAAAGAACGAGGACCTCCACAATCATCAGCCCAACGTGAAAAAATGCAATTTTGGTCACTCCGTTTCAAGGATCTTGCATGGCTTGCTACATCCCTCGGCTGCGTAATCCTGTTGACAGGCAGACAAACAAACACTCAAATAAACCAACAGATGCTGCTGGAAACCTTGCCTCCTTGGCAGAGGTAAAAAGAGAACTACGAGCACCACATATCAACAATATCTCAATAAAAATACCCCGTAAGCTTCACGAGGCATTATTGTCCAAGGGCAATGGAACTGGATTGCATTGTGTGCTCCTCTGAATGTGTCAAAAATGGAGAATGGAAAGCATTTAGCTTGTAAGCAGCTCTTGCTGTCTTGATGACAAAGCAGAACCTTGCTGCAGGGTGTACTGGCCAGTCTTAATGTTTGGAGATTTGTTTTCCTTTCTTTGCCCAATTAGAGGCTAATCGCCGATAATCACAACAAGCCTGCCTGGGGGCTTTCACTGGATCTCCCTCTCTTTCTGTTTGCTCAGTGCCACATTTTTCCCAACGAGGTAACCATCAGCTCCACGTGCGCTCTCTCCCCGTTCGGCTGCAAACCTGAACGTGTAGAGTTCAAGAGGGCAAATGTCTCCCGCTATTGTGTGTCAAGGAGGACGGCTGCTGATAAAGCTGTTCATGTTTTTATGCCAATTAACCATAAAAGTCAGTTCCATTAAGTTTTATTTGCTGTCCTCAGTTATGTCTTTTGATTTTGGATTTTTTTTTTGGGGGGGGGGGTGTCTAACCAGAACAGGAGCTTTTAATTGACCCCCCCCCCCCCCCCCAACACACACACTGTTCTGATCAGCTGTATTGTATAAATACATTAGGACAGTTGGACTCATTTGAGCTCAACTGGCCTGACTGCAGTCATCTCCTTGAAGTGTGAGAAGTAAAATGGCGGCGCTACAGTGGCGGTTGGCCCACCCATGCTGCTGTATGTTTGACTGCAATGAGTTCACAGATCAGTGATGCTGTGTTGACAGGGAGGCTGATGAGCGTGGCACGACTTCCTCCAACCCCAGAACGCGGCGACCTATGAACCCTTTCATGGTCTGATCCTCCAAATGCAGCTGAAAGCTGCAGAACCCAAACTGAAGTGATTTTGACAGTAAAGTCCCCCATAGCCTGACACCCTTCACAAGCACAAGATGGTTCAGCAATCCCACCCACAAAAATATCCATTAGTAAATATTGAGAAATATACATGATGTGTGAAAATTTGGATGTGCCGTCTGTCAGCTAAAAGTGTTGTATATTTTTCCTGATGCATCTGTAATTGTGAATTTAGGTGAATTTGGTAATTGCCCCCACCCAATTCACCTCTGTCCCTCAGTACTAGAATAATAAGTTAGAGGAAATTGTTGAGTTAAAAGAAAAATACCTGGAACTTTGAAAGTATTATCAGGAAATTAGGAACATTATCAAATGACCAGAAAGCTGATATTAAAATTAGCACGGATCAGTGATGCTGCAGCTGATCTCTTACGTGCTTTTCAAGAAGAATTTCAAATACATTTTTATTGAATGATATTTCATTTTGCTGAGGACTTCTGGAAGTCACCCTGGAGGTCCAGACCCCAACAGGAGAACCCCTGCTTTCAGCAACACTGGAATACGCAAGAACTGAAAGTGTTGAAGGAGTTCTCAGCATCGAAATGGTCCATAAGTAATGAATTATGACTAAAAAAACAACAAAAAGCAGTCTGGAATTCACTGATTGCTTCTTCATACGGTATCTGAGAATCTACTGTACCAGTAAGCTCATTGGTATCAAGCCCCAGAATTGCAATCAACTTGACTTGCCAAAACTCTGTTTTCTCTCTGCTCTGTTTCCAATGCAAGATGTGCTGTAGCCGTACTGACAGCCTTTTTCACTCTCCATGTCAGAGGTAATTGCTTGGTTAAAGCTGTCCTTTGAATTCTGTCCTAACACTTATAATTCAGCCTCTGCGGAAACCTCAGGCGTGGATCTCTTCACTCAGCAGTGTCACACAGTTTGGCTCACTGCCAGTTTCTACAGTAGCTCCCCCAACCCCCCAGCCTTACTTCCACACACATCAGCCTGCAATCAGAGCTTGGTCCAGCCGCCCACTGTCTTGAATTACACAGCAATTCACTCAAATCGAGTGCCTGTGCCTTGGTCATGCTGACTGCTGTTGGAAGCTGTGTGGCCTCCCCACAGGTCTTGAGATACAGTAGAATAACCAAATGTATAATCAACCTGAAGCTGTTTGCTTCAGCCCAAGTTCCCTGTGTTCTGTTTTTCATTTTTATGACTCCGCGCGCGTGTGTGTGTGCGCGCGTGTGTGTGTGTGCGCGTGCGTGCGTGTGTGCTGCATGGCTGCAAGTGTTCACTCCAACATTGACACTGCTTGTACATTCCATGGAAGGGGATCTGTTCTGGCTCCATTCCAGCATTCCTGAGTGGAGGCGTCATGCCTATCACGTCCCTTCCGATTGTAAACCATGGCGTGAAAAAGCAAATCTGAGTGAGACCAAGACACGCCAACAATGTGAAGAGATGAGGGACGAAGAGTCCAACTTTCCCAGTGCAGCTGTCGAGGATTCGGAAAGTAAAGTTTTGTCTCCTTCAGCGCTGTGGAGCAGGATTAAGCGAGGACAGCACTCACTGTGGAGAGGCTTTTGCCTGAGAAATCTTGTCACGGGCAGGGGAGAGGATACAGGGAGGAAATGATGGTGGAAGAAATTGATCTGAACAGACATATGAAGGGGTCGCTGGAAAGAGGAAGATAAAATAGGAGGGGGAAGTTATGCAGACTCAATTTTAAATAGATGATGGTCTGTTTGATTACCTCAGGGGTGTATTCACGCAGCACAGTCAGCAGTACGATAACTGCAGTCTAGATTTCTTGTACACCTACTTTCCCTCAAGGATCGGCACCTGCAGACATGAAGCAATTGTAAAACATGCAGTTGAGCCTCAAGGCTGAATGAAGAGCAGTTAATAGCACGTCAGTGACTTTAACCAAGGACTCGTATCCATTCTATCTGACCGTGATCCGTTCCATGTCCTGCCATTTTATTTTGGCTGTTTCCTACTCAAACTGCACATGGAGCACAGATTAAGCATTGTACTGTTTCAATTTGTGCAAGAAAAGCAGATTGAATGTGGAATGAATGTTCTCTGCAGCATTTTGATAATCCTTACAGGGTGCTAAACCTAGCATGGCATGACTCATGAAGGCACAGAACAGCTAAAAACCAAAATCCAAAACCGCTTGCTTCACATTAATTTCAGTAAATGCTTCACAACTGGACCTCTGGCGTCCCTTCCAAAAGATTGACTGAAATCAATTCAATCAGGCGAGTCTGCAGCAAAACCCTCAAGAGCCTGTTATTGTCAATGTTTACGACTCTTCAAATCCACCTATTAAGTATCTTATGATACCAACAATTCATGTTGAATTTTATTATCCAGTGCCACTGTGCACAGTAACCTTGGCCTCCAGAGCCGGCAGCGCTGCGTGTCATGAAGTTTCCAGGGTAGGCGGTAAGACAGCCGTTCTCAGCTGACTTGCCGATGTGTGCCAGTGCTGGCTGACACCAGCTCATTCACAGCTGTGGGAGCTCTGTAAGCACCACAGCTGCAGGGCCCTGCTCTCTCCCATGAGACAAATGATACCCCATTACTGCACACAGAACAACAACAGTAGCTTTTCAGTGCCTCTCCCTCTGCTTTCTGATAATACTAAATTCTGGGTACGTATTTGTTTCCGCTGCTGGTATTGCGAGACAACATATTGCACTTGAAAGCCATGACAGTCTCAGCACCTCAAAAGTTCAGATATGAGATCATTTTTCCCTGGAGTATTGATTTGTCATAGCCTAAAGAACATGGAGCATGCATGTGGGAATGTCAAAGTCATCCTTCCTCTCCCGTCGGATCTTGAGGAATTGTGTTTGAATGCTAACATGCATCTCTGTGTCACAGTGTGAAACAGTATGTCATGTATGTCTCTCAAGATAACTAGCTATCATCATGGTTGCTGGCTGCAGGGTCTTGCAGGGGCCCACATTACAGCCCATTCACTCATACACACATGCTCCACATGCTGCATGCAGGCCAAAGGGCCGCAGATGGTAAATATAGTTTATGGGGCTGAGTGATCACATCTCAAGCCACGTTACGGTCTGTTTACAGCGATAGGAACATCACTTAGCGAGTAGGTTTACACTGCTGTGCTGTGCTGTACCAAGCATGATGACCAGAGATGACGTCAGCCCTCTGACTCGGGGAGGAAACGTTGCTCCAGCGCTCTGCTAAACGTATGCTGACAGCCATCTTGATTTTTGTCCCACATTGCCACTGTTCAGATTTGGCTGTTCGTTGGCTGTCCACAGTTCCCCAGGGAACAGGAAGGAGGCAAGCTTGTAATGATGAGGACTAATCATGTGAACTAATTACGTTTGTCCCCTTGTACAGGGTGTCACTGGAGTCCTAATTAATTCTACCCACTAATGGGATGAACAAACTGTCTTGTTTTTCACTCTTTGGTTCAATCTGCTTTCATTCTGTGCAGCGTCAGACTCCTTCGCGCTCTATTGATCACTCAGTATTGTCTTTTTTTCTTCATTATTATGTGTTTCTCTGTTACCTGTTAGTTCTTGCCTTCTGCCACGCTCGCACACAAACATTATACTTTGTTCTCCATTTTTCTCCATTCCTCCACTGTTGCGCTGCCCACCAAGGCACACGCTCCCTTCCACTCTTCACCTGACCTCAGTTCTTCTGCTATTCGGTTGCTGGATAGAAACTAAAAACCCTAAAAGCAAATGATTCTGACTTGTCTTCACCTTATCTAAAGTAAAACGTGAGTTATGGAAACATGCTCACTGCTTTGAGGACTTTGACTAGATTGTGCTGGAAACACATTTCAAACTATTGTGTGGAAAACATAACGTTTCCATGTGGAAGTGCTCCCCTTGCTTTCGGCAGTGGCCGCTCTCCTTCAGTGGGCGTAAGTGACAGCTTCTGCTACAGACAGGGCAGAACTTCAGCCACCGTTCCTCACTATCAAATGGAAATGAAAGCTGTGGCTATGCCCTCGTAAGTCATCCTGTGGGGGGAAAGTGACCCCTCTTGTATGGGATGAAGGCGCTAAATCAGCCCGCAGACATCTCAGCAGCTCCTCTCATCTTAAGGTACTCCTGGAGAACCATCATTCATGCTGGAGAGCAAGTGCAGCATTTTGACGTGCTGTGTACCCTGCCTCCGCTGTGTGTGCACATATGCCCCCGTGTCTGTTGTATACCTGTGTGTGTGTTTGATCTCAGCAGTGTGCTTCACAACAGCAGTGTTTTGAGATGAAGAAAGAGAATTGCACATGAGCCCTGCTACATAGGTGGAAACGGACAGCCGCATTTGTTTCCAAGACACATTTTTCGGGCAGCACGGTTCAGGAGGTGGAGTGTGAAAGGATATAGCAGCAGCTATATAAATGAAACCCACTTTACCATTTCCCGAGTCTCCATGTTGACCTGGTATTGTTGGCCCAGGCTCCGGTTGTGACTGGACTACGGCAGTCTCTACTTTCTGGAGTGAACCTCCAACCATTGCTCTAACACACACTTCCTGAGGTTGTGCTGCTGGTGCATCTTGAAGGTTACATTTTTATGTTCTCGTTTCTATTGTTTGAATATGCTTGATTCCATCAGACATTAATATTCATGAGATTGGTTGATGTGAGGCAGGGAATACACGCTCCCTTTGTCAATTTCAACCAATCATAGAAGTTCTCTTGCAGGAGAACTCTCTGGAATACTGATTTAAAGAGGTAATTAAGTGAAAAAAATCAATGTAAGAATGATATGCCAAACACAAGGGAAGACTAAGAAGTGGTGCTGAGGCCAAGTAAACTAATTGACTGTTTGTTATTGCAGATTTCGACCTTCCCAGCCTGAGGAGCAGCCAGCCTCTTTTCCTCCCTCGACCCCTCAGAGGAAAGGTGAGATCTCACCCTTCACACCCTCGCTCCATCTGCCATGAAAATCTGCTGCATTCACAACAAAATGAAAACAGCGAGCCACTGATGATTTGATAGCACTCCCTGTTTAACCGAGCCTCTCAGATAGATGAGGTCTTTAGCTCACATTGATTCGAGCTTTGCTTTAATTTCAGCCTACCTACACTCCTGCACTTGGGATCGCTCTGTGTACAGATGTGATTAGGATACTGATGGAGTGAGCTGGATACAATTTAGATTTGGACTTTCAGGGATGTTGTGGTGAGTCCCTCCACCCAGGGCACCCTGCTGCATGATACCGGTGCACAGGGGTGAACTAAAATTAGCCATGCAAGAGATAACCTGTGCCTTGGGATCAAAGCAGGGCTGAACTGTCTGGCTCTTGGATGGCGCCTGTGGTGGCAGAGCCTCGGTAGGAGGAATGTTGAGCGAGAGAGACCCAGAGATGTGGAGAGAGAGTGAGGCTGCACTGCCATTCATCCGAGAGGATGAATGTTTAAGAGGCCCCATATCGAGTTGTAAAGCTCCACGGCCAGAGATTATTCATGGGCTTTTGCTCTGAAGGGGTCAAGGTTTTGTGTATTATGCTTGCTCCCACAGTGCATCTCTGTTGCCAAGAAATCTACACATCCCACACTAAACGGTGCCGATTGATCACAGTGCTTGAATGGGATGTTTTGATATTTGTGTGAGACGGATAGCTCTTGTCCCGTGCTGGGCTCCTTGTTGATGAACTGTCCTCACTAATTGATCCCAGGGAGAAGATCACTTGTTCATGACTAAACGCTTCTGCCTTAACATTCCTGACATCGGCCAGTTTCTCCGGGTCCTGATCATTTAACAATTACTGCCTTACTGTATGTCACTGGTTCCCTGTGTGTTTTCCCAGGCCTGCTTACGAGCCCTCAAAACCCACTCAGGTTTCAGATGTGTTTAATGAAAGCATCTGAGCTGGAAATATGATGCTCATTCTCAGTTTTATATATTCAGTCTGGGGCACCACTAGAGTCACTTCACATGATTCAAAGTTTGAAAAAAAGAACTCCAAACAATATCTTCTGCTGGCCCCAAGTTCTCGAAGTCCCACCTCACGAAAGGGTGATTCGATTCACCTGAGGTCCTGGAAGTAAAATATAAACAAACATCATTTCCTTATCTTGATTGCAAATGTCATCTTCCCCAATCCCATGATCCCGTGCAGATGCACGGCTGGATAGCTGATGAGAATCTACTTCAGTCTACTTCATTGGTCAAATAATAAAAGCCACGTCAAGGATGTCCAAAATACTGAACTTGCAGACGGATGTAGTGCAGTGGCAGTTAATCACAGAATGGGATTGTACTGGGGATTCGTGCATGATGTGGCCTCTCACTGTTGCCAGGCTCCTTTTAATATTCCCATCCTTAATTTCAGTGAATCCTTTTAACATCATGTGTATCCTCCTTGAGGGGTCAATGTCATGTTGGTGCTTTCCATCTTGAATTAAGCACATATTGGCAGCCGATTAGGCACTCTCTCTGTAGCAGATCAAACAGCATTTAAATTAAATTAGTCTGCTACAACGCTAGAACATAATATGATAATCTATTTGGCTGGAAATAATTCAAAGTCATTATTTCATTAACATTTGTTTTCCAAGTGGATCTTTCCCATCTTCTTTGACATGTCACATCATTTGTGATATTTGCGATGTTCTTTGCAGCCAAACTATTGTATTTCCACTCATTGGTTTTGATGTCTCCAGCATGACTGTGGCTCTTTTTAAGTCTCATTGAGGCTGTCGGAGGTTGAAAGTATATGTACATCATTGGAACCAGCTGAGCAGTGTCCTGGTTTGCCCTGGTCCCACAATGGAAGGTTTCATAAAGCGCCTACGAAGCAGAAAAGTGAGGAAGTGTGGAACCATGGGGCTTGTGAGGTTTAGATTCAGTGTACTATTTGACAAAAACAACAACAACAAAACAATTGGATGCTTGGTCGTTTCCCTTTATTTGACTCAGCGTGTGTTCCTTCGTGATGGTCTTGCCGGCAGAGAAGAACACATACATGCAGGGGGGTTGGAGTCCGTATGTATGCAGATGTATGTGGAGCTATTGATATCTCTGCTGCTGGGCTCAGAGAAAGATAGAGACTGATGCTACCCCTCCCTAAAATTTACATATTTATTTCCCAGGCCAAACAGCAGCACATGCACCGGTGACCACCAGAGACCGTATACGCCTGCCTTTAATTGGCTATTGATTGACTCTGCTATGGCAGTGGGAGACAATAAATTACCGTCTGCTTGAAAGAGGGAGGTGGTAGTCAAGTTGAGAGTGGAGCTGTCACTGTTATTCTGAAAGTGAAATCTGTGGTTACATTATTTATCCATCCCTCATCTTTATTTATGTAGCAGGGATTAGTGACGCAATACAAGATGAAATGATGGCAATACAGGCTCCCTCCCGGGCCCGGTTTATTTGCATAGGTCAATGCCTGTTGGTTCTGTTTGGAAAGATGCTGAGAATTTGAGCAGAGCATTGTACGCTTGAAGAGGATAGCATGTGGCATGAAATTGGTTCCTTCACAATACCCTCCATTGTCTAAATAAATAATGGAACATCACATATGTTATTGTGGCAGTTAGCAGGTGTGCTCGCGTGTGCTTGTGCTCTCATTTGTGGTTGTACAGGTGTGTATACATGGGTTTCTTCAGCACAATGCAGTATGATTAAATTCTCCAATTGAATGAATATAAATGAAAAACAGTAATATAATTGCTCTTTAAGGTGCACCTGAGAAACGTATCGCTACATTTGCATTTTCTTGCAGTTGTCTTGTAAAAGCATCTGCACCGGAGGGTAATTGTGCTGCCTAATTGAGCCTGAGTGGAGTATAATGGTGAAGAGCTCACTGGAGACTTCATTTGGCTTACGACTTGAGACTGTTATCATTCTGCTTGTAAAGAATCATCTCTAGCAGTATCAAGGCACAAGTGTGTGTACATTATCATTAAAACCGTTCAGTTGTGGCCAGTTCTGGTGAGACATCCTCTGTCACAGCACGTTCTCAGCTAATCAATCTATACCAACACCCGCACTGGCACCAGGACATGAGGATTCTCAAATGACCACCCACAATCGCTGTCAGAGGTTAAATGCCCCCCCCCCCCACACACACACACACACACCACAAATACTTCAGCCTCATGATTGTTTCTTCAACCTGTTGCTTTGTTCACTCAGTCTGTCAGTTGGCCCGTCCAGACCGCTTAATTTAACCAGCAGCGGGGCCAGAGGGGTCTGTAAGCAGAAATCCACTGATGCGTCATCCGTCAACCAGGCTGCTGCTCCTCTAGCCTGAGAAGTACACCAAGAATCCCCCCTCCTGCTGTGTCACACACATCCAGGTCCTGTTCTGCTAAATGCCAGAGGACTCAGATGGGCTTTGATAGTTGCCTCGCACGTGAATGCCTATGTGTGCATGTGCTGTGTGTGAGCATGCGTGCATGTTTGTGTGAATGCTGACAGGCAGCCGGCTCGGGTATTGATCTGTAGCCGCTCTGACTGGAGCCCAAAGGGCAGGCAGTATCATCTGTCAGCGTACAGAGAAGGGCATTACGGCCACACTGATCTTAGATCACAAATCCCACTCAGAGAGGGGAGAGGAAGGTATGAGGGCGTCGCAGAGCTAGAGAGCAGGACGGATAGAAAGAAGTTGAAAGCGTGGAATAAGTTTTGAAAGGTGCTCTGTGTGTGTGTGTGTGTGTGTGTGTGTGTGTGTGTGTGTGTGTGTGTGTCCACATTCGTGTGGCAGTGCTGAGTGATATAGCAGCCTTCCATTCACTCTTCCACAGCCTTTGTTGATTGAGACAAACAGATCCTCTTGAAGACGACGCTGCCAGCTGACCTTCTCACCTGCACGGCCACCCACATACTCTGGCCCCCCCACTGTCTCTGTCTCCCCCCTCAGCTCTCTCAGTGACATGATTACACACCACTCTAGACGAGATAAACCGCTGATAGACATTTACCAAATTACATGCAGATAAATGGCTGCTTACATATACTCATACATTGCACATTTGCATATAGCCTCAGGGACAAATAATAAATCATAATCCTGTGTGAACATATAATAATGAGCGTAAAATGACTTCAAAGGTTACAATATCTCTTGCCAAGATAAGGATGTGAAATAAGCTGATTTCAGTGTTTTTTCCTCGCCTCCAGAAGAGCTGAAGTCACTTTGCTGGTGAGCTCTTTCTCTCAATCTCTGTTCTGCTCCCCCAGTGTTGCTGTCTTCTGTCACATGCCTCTGTAATGTGATACATGCATCGCAATCATGCCTGAGATTGCTTTTGATTGGAAGTCGTCTGAAAGGCAACAAGCCTCATGTTGTTTGCTAGAGAGACCCAACTCATTGTGTTGATGAAATCCAAGGTCAGCACAAGTAGTCTTGCATGACTCTGCTGCGCTCCTTCACAGTGATTATTCCATTACTCTAAATCTTCTGAATCTGTTCCCACCACACATTTGCCACGCTGATGGGTCTCGGTGTCGCTTCAGTTTAAACATTTCATGACGCTGACCTCCCGGTGCAGAAGCCTCTGAGACTCATAAAGTAGATAATGCAATGCATGAGTCCCATTTGTATCTGTTTGTTAGCTCTTTGGCCAGTGGCGAGTGGGTAAATGGACTGTCTGTGCACCCACACATGAGCCTTTCATGCTGGACTCGCTGATCAAACATGAACTCTGCTATAGTTTAATGTTTTACCTGCTAGTCACGTGACACCTCTGAGACTGTCTTTGGCCCCTTTGTTGGTCTGATTGCAGGCTGCTTGCAATGTATTTTATTTTCATCTTCATTCTAGGCTGGCCTAAACGTGTCACTACAGGATATAAGGAAGATAAGAACCTTGTTCACCATCTGAAATCTTGAGAGGTCGCATTAAAAGCTCGGTGCTTGAGTTTTCATCATTTTGGAATTTGTAAAAAAAAATACGCTGCAGATTCCGTGTTCTCAACACTTTTATTAGACACTATTTAAGACTCTGATTGGCTGTTTCTGACCAAGATTAAACGAGTCTGATACTGCTTTTTTATAAAAACAACAGCAGTAACAATGCATGTAGTCGAATGCAGTTGTTCATCACTTTAGCCAGGAGATTTGGTGCTAAGTCCAAGTCCTGTTCCATTTATATATGAAGGCTGCAGCACGGGGTCTTTCTGGGTGAGTCTCCATGTTCTCCCTGTTCCTGCTGGGTTCTCTCTGGTACTCCAGCTTCCTCCACAGTCCAAAGACATCAAGAGGGACCAGGTTAATCCAGACTCTAAATTGACCGTAGGCGTGGCTGGGAGAGCCAATGGTTGTCTGTCTCTATGTGTTGGCCCTGCCATGGACTGGTGACCTGTCCAGGGGGAAGGCTGCTGGGATAGGCTCCACCCCCACCACCCTCAACAGGAGAAGAGGGAGAAGATGGATGGATGGAGTTTCTCAACAGGCAGTGCGGGATATTGCCCCTCCCACTTTATGTCAGCTTTATATCATTGTCTAATTTGTTTGATGTCATGTAAATGTTTATCATATACTTCATCAGGTACCCTCCTGGTAATGAATGTGACACTCACATCCCCATTCTTCACAGCCCGTGTATATGCAAACTAGCCTTTGTGCATGTCGTCATATGCAGGCTGTCTCTTCTGTTTCACCTCAATTTACATGTCATATTCGCTTAAATATTGGCAGCTTGTAATCCACCCCCACCCCCTCCCTCCCATAAACCCTCATCTCATTAGGTGAATTAAAAAAATGGTGTGAATATAATCCTGCCAGAGTCCCTGGATTTGTCCAGCAAATACTGCTAATACAAGACAATTTCCTTGTGAGGTTGACAGCGCATTTTCCTCACTGAATCGAAGCCACGTCTTGCAGGGAGGTACATGGACAGAGAGCACCGCTGAGACGAACTGCAGCCTCAGTAGGAGCTTCAGTCACCACTGAGGGATCAGCTCAGATGATACAGACGATCTTGTGCGTCAGAGGAATAAATAGTGGGAAACTTTGTTGAAGCCTCCAAGTGGAACCAAGAATCCTACACTTAAAAACCTAAATGTTTTCACATCCTTTAGATATGTGTTTTTACAAACGCGTGTGGGTTTTTGTTTTAAATCATGCAAGTGGGTAGATTTTAAAATCCCCATTTTAAAAGTGTGAACCACACAGTGGTATCTGGAGAGAGGATGCAGCACACCAGTCCATTAGCACTGAGAAAATGACAAAGAAGAACCGTCTTCATTTGCATTGGAAAATTTGGCCTCCAATTTTATCATGCATATCGTTCCTCCTAAGAAAATTCATTTACAGATTCAAACTATGAAGTGTTTTCAGTCTGGGGACCAACAGTTTGTAAGTGAAATGTAATTAAACACAATTTCTCCAAAATCAGCTCAGACTGCAAATGAAGGCACATCAGCACGAAAAGGGATGAAACCAAAGTCCACCTCAACCTCCCGATGAAAACATCTCCTTGCTTCTAATTTCATCCTGTTGGCGACGCCAGCTGAAGGTTTTACCTCTAGCACGACACAGTTGTGTGTTCACTCTGCTCTTGATGCCTAACGGGGTCACTGAGAACCAGTTTTTGCACACTAATGTTCATGCATTCCTTTGTCTCATGTTTAACTGGATTTCACATCCTCTGCTGGGAGCCGTACAGGCTCGCCATGTGGAGGGATATATGATTCTGCATGGTGTCTAAACAGATCTGAGTGTCGCCACGGCGAGGTGAATGGGTAGTCAACCTGGAGTCGCTCTGAGTTTGTGTGTGTGTGTGTGTGTGTGTGTGTGTGTGGAGCAGAGTGGTGTTTAATGTGCTGGGCTAGAAGGATGAGTAAGGATTAATGTGAGATTTCATCTCTCAATGATCCTGGGTATTTCTGTATAGCAGTGCCCTATATCAGCCCTAACAGTGTGTGTGTGTGTGTGTGTGTGTGTGTGTGTGTGTGTGTGTGTGTGTGTGCGCACACGCGTCTTTCTGCTGGTTTATCCTGGTATGTGACACTTACAAACATCTCATCTTTCATCTGTCGAGCTGAATTTATGCTTCATAAATTCTGTACAATCTAATATATGTATTTCTGCTACTTGACGGTTCAAAGGTGTTGGCTGTAATTTGTCTGCATCAAACACTCCACTTCTCATTTCCATGTACCACCAATATTACTGCACACTCACCTTCACTCTAATCTCCCACAGTAGAGGCCATATTCATATTTCAATCTTGTTGCTGGCACAGTATCATTATTGTATATCTAAATATAACATTCGTTCTTGAATAATAAATGATATAATCTCTTTGATTCTTTTCATGAAATGTCATCCTGTGAGGAAGTTGACGTTGTTGTGATTTGAGGTTCTGAAATTGTTTTAAACAAAGGATTATGTGGTGGAATAGGGCTCTCTGCTTGTCTAATCTCTCGCTAGGTGTGTGTGTGTGTGTGTGTGTGTGTGGGGGGGGTCGGAGGCCTGCACACAGCCCGAGTAGACAGACAGATGGGATGTTTTTCGGGATGCTGTTGAATGTTGTCATTAATGCTCAGGATCAGAGGAGATCAGTGTCAACCTTTCACCTCACAAGCCCATGACAAAGGAGGCTGACCTGGTTCGGTGTCAAGTTTGTGTTCATTGTTGTGTTGTTGTTTTTGTAATTAAGTGAAAACTCTGCAGCCTCTCCTGAAATTCCACACTGATACATTAAACAAAATATAGATGCTAATAAGCTGTTTGAAGAGGCACTGGTAGGCCAGTGTCTCTACCTTTGGACCGAGCCAAGCAAGCTGTTTCCCTGAGGCAAGAAAGCAAATAAGCATATTTCCCAAGTGTTGAGATATTCGTTTAATTGGGCCTCTGTGTCCGTACACTAGTCTACTCTACTAAGATGCATTACACGCTCATTTCATACCCTAATTTCCACACCATTGTGTTCCACCTCGCTCCATGAAGACGCACTGCTCCATTGCTTTGCCAGTGAACATAGGAAGTGGATATAAATAGTCCGCTGTGTCGATGAATCATCAGATATTGATGTAATAGATTCCGGGCTGCACCAGCCAACCACACATAAAAATAATTTACTTATATAAGAATAAATTCTACCAGTAAACTGGCCTCCACATGAGAGGGTGGCATAGACTTTAGTCAGTAGTGATCTCCTCCTCACAGTCCATATGGAGCCACATGTGGCCCACGCAGTGCAAGTCTCCCAGGCCCCACCCCCATAGGTGTCTGTCAGTCCCCCTCAGCACCTAAAGAGATTTAAACAGTCTGTGTTTGAATAAGGAGATTATGCCTGGGGGGAGGGGTTGTCCGATGTGCTTCCATCCTGCACTTTTTCGGTGTGAAGTGTTTTGTTCGTCTTATTTGTATGTCATTAAGGGGCGAGCTTCCCCCATCAGGGATGTAGGGTGGGAGCCACCAGCAGTAAGGTACACTGGTGCTCTGCCTGTCCCCTGCAAAGCTCCCTTTGTCTGGAGATCATCTACTCTCCCAGCTCTAAGAGGATTACCTCATGTTATGACATCAAGCTGGAAGCACAGTTATCATCTCCTCCTGACAACAAGCCTTATTTAATTCCAGCACAGAAGCAGACTACAAGCGGCGATGCATTACTGAGCACATACATTCCAAGAAGCCGCTGCCTACACTCCACTGCAGCCGCGCTTTATCTCTGATGTTTGATTCATAATACATGTAAACAATTTCTCTGTTATGCTATGGGAGTCAGTCATGTGATGATATGGGCATCCCCTTCTAAAGCAGCACTACTTGGTCATTAGTCATTGTTAGACTTATGATGTGTATCCAGCTGCCTGCTTGTCCTTCGCACAACACATCAAGGTTCTTGCTTCACCACCTGTGCACAGTCTGAGCTCTGAGATAATGGAGGAGGCAGTAAGGGCAGAAATAAAAGACTGATTGCAGGAAAGAAAATGGTAAGAAGCAACCTTCTTCTCATGGTTTGAGTGTGTTCACTCCATTTCACCATGAGATGCCACATCAACTGGGAGTGAAACATCAGGAGTCCGTTGTGAACTCCAACCCTTTTGAAATCGTGTATTCTCTCCTCTAGGAAGACTTATATTTCTTCCTTCATATTACACCACAATAAAAAGTCCTCCATCATTTTTCCGAATTTGTGGCCTGTTAACCAATTATTAAAAAAGAAAAAAGACCCTGCATTTCTATAAATTATGGTTTGGCTTCT